>NW_025110177.1:395704-448526 GCF_011392965.1 Frieseomelitta varia | reverse complement strand
AAGCGACCGTGATATTGTTAATACGAATGAATTTTTCGCTTGTTTCAATAAAAAAAAAAAAAAAAAACGATGATGATGACTGATGCGAATGGGGATCTTGTATTTTATTGGAAAAAGGTGTGCGAGAATAGGGACTGTGGATTTAGCATTCGTTTACAGGAGCATCGGAAACTTGGCTTGGTTTCGATGAATGATTTAAGAGGTTGATTTTGATTGTTGAGAGTGCACACGATGCTTTGTGCGAATGCGTGTAGCTTTTTGTCAATGAAGGTTCCCTCATTCCAGCCACTGGGGCAACGTTCGCGACGAGTTCAGCAGCTGCGAAGATTTCAGAATCAAGAGCGAGGACATTCTTCTCGATCCTGGACAAAAGTGAGTTTTTCGTACCATCGAGATTCAAAAGCTTGTTAATTAAACTGTAGACTCTGAACAACTTTTTATCGTCCTAGAGATAACAAACAATTCACAATTTTTATAAAACTTCTTGACAATTATCAATTTCTTAACCCTTCGGATCGGCGAGCCGACGCCGGGTCACTTTTGTCCCATAGCTGAGTTTTTGCTATACTTGCTAACCTAACACTTTTTGGCACAGGATGTTACCTAATAATGTTTATATTATTTTTATATAATGCTTCAGCCAAAATTATTTACCTAATAATGTTTATATTATTTTTATATATAATGCTTCAGCCAGAAATATCTGTCTTTGAAATATTTTGCTCCTTCGCTACGCTCAAGTTCTGGGTCAAAGGTGACCCAGGTGTCAGCTACGCGAGAGTTAATAAACTGCCAATAAATAAAGATGGAAAGACTCGGTAATCGCTGGAAAGCAAAATCTCTAAATTTGCAGATTCGAGGGGAACGAAAAGGTCTGCGACCTTTGTCAGGAGAAGTTTCACTTCGTGACCAGATTGGTGGCACATCTGAGGATCGTTCACGGTATCCACAGGCCCTTCAAGTGTGTCACGTGCGGGAAGACTTATCCGCAGCAGTTCATGTTAAATGCCCACGTGAAAAAATCGCACACACCGAAAACGATGCCCTGTGGACAATGCAGTTTCATGGGTGTGAACGCCATCGACGTGGAGAGGCACGCGAAACGACACCATCGAGACGTGAAGTTCACCTGTGAGATCTGCAGCGAGAACTTCGTGGACAAGGATTCCTTGATGACTCACACGACCATGCACAACTTTATGCAGTTTCATCAGTGCAACGCTTGCGGCACTACGTTCGACGACGTGTACAGGTATGGCAATACTGTTCTGTGATTTCATTCTATAATTTCAGTGCATAAATTATCTCGATTGAATTTCTCATCTTTCGTTTATCATCGAACGTTTTCGTTTGTACAATTGCCAGCATTGATCAGGATCAAAAGAAAGATATTTTTTGTCCACGAATTACTTCTTCTCGAGTCATTTGAAAAAAATTTCCCAAAACTCTAGTCTTTTAATCACAACGTCCAGAATACTTCCCGAAATCCCAGTCTCCGATCTATCATCGTCGGCCAGAAAAAATTTCACAAAGTCGCAAATTAACGCAGCCTGAAGGAGCACAACCGTTTGTACCACTACGATCCGGCGACGTTGATCCAAGAGAAGCTGGAGACGGAGGCGCCGCAGCAGGACACCGCGACGGAGCACAAGTGCGACGTCTGTGGCAAGGCTTACAAGTACAAGTCGGTGTTGAAGCAGCACAAAGTGAAAGCCCACGGCGACGTGCCGAGCTACGAGAGGCGTCGTTATCTGTGCGCTCTCTGTGGCAAAGAGCTGAAAACCGCGAAAGGCCTGGAAATTCACAATCGGTCGCACACAGGCGAAAAACCGTACACCTGCGAGGTGTGCGGCAAGTGTTTCGCCTGCGAAACGCTGCTCAGGACTCATAACGTCACTCACACTGGCGAGAGGAAGTACTCCTGCGACCAATGCGGCAAAGCTTTCACGCAGAGGTCCACGTTGGTTGTTCACAAGCGTTATCACACCGGCGAACGACCGTACGTTTGCCCCCGGTGTGGAAAAGGCTTCGTCACCAGGACTGTTTTGAACACCCATATGAAATCCTGTCGTTAAGAGAATAAATCCTGACGAGAATGTATGAGAAACGGGTAGTGTTTGAAACAGGTATAGGGCCTTTCTGTTGAAGGGACGTGGTGCTCCAAGTAAGACTGGGACTATTTGCGAAACTTTATAGCAGCAGGATATAATTTTAATTCGTACGTGTACCAGGAATGATATTTCTCTTTCGTTTAAATATTTACAAGCTATTTGAGATTGCAATTATTCCTGTGGCTTGAATTTTGGGAATATCTCTCCAGATCACTTGTCAGATACAAAATAGAAGATAGATTTATGAAGAAAATTCTATGACTTTTGTGAAGAGAATTTCATAGATTTTTTTCCAACGAATTTTCTCTTCGTAAAAATTGTGAAATTTTCTTCATAAATCTGTGAAAACATTTTAAACAACGATGACAGTATATTGTATGTATGTATCATACGTACTTCCATATTTGACATTTGAATATTTCAAATTAATTTCCAATAGTTCCAGTTCTTTGAAATATCTATACGCAAATGGGGATTCCGGTATTGATTAAACCGAGAGGAAAGAAAAAAAAAACTCATGTTCTATAAAAGTCACAGTTCAGAATAACTTGTACAAAATAAGAATCAACGCGTGACAATAAATATAATAAAAGAGTCCAATGTGACCAACGGTGTCTAACAATAAGCTTACAAAAAATGGAGCTGCAGTTCCTAAAATAAGTATTAAATTTGGTTTTCGAAAAGTGTGTCAGACATCCCGTCAATAAGAATAACCGACCGTATATGTCGTGTTCTTGTTCTTTCTTACTTCTACTTATCGAGCAGATTGACACAGCTCGATCGTTTAATACCGGGACACCCTTGTGCAATTTATGACCCTTGAGGTACTTTTAGAAAGCCCTCGTGAATTCAGGCCAACCCTCACGGATATAATCGCCATTCACCTCAGATGGATTAACATCAAAATCGATCGCTTTAAAGATGTCAGCTTTTGTCGTAGGTTCTTTTTTTACCAATACGATTCACGTTTCTTAAAAAGGAAACGGCAATTTATCAGTTTATTATAATTCGACACTTTATACAATAAAGGGAGTGTGTGCTGTTAATATATCAATAATTTTACTATAAAATTCAATTGAAAGATTTATTAAAAATAGAAGATCCGCTGAGACTTTTAAGCAATGAAAGTGACAATGCAAGTGATATTTGCAAAATCTTGGAAACCACTTTTTGTATTCCGTTTTTGAAATGATGATATTTTTTAGTGCAGAGGTGATAAATATTTGCGACCTCTACGATCGTAAAGCCGTCCTTGATACTAGTATTAAAGTGCAACAGATTGTTTTAAACACAGTTGCACTTGCAAAAGCGTAGTACTAATTCGTGCGTGTGAAGTGTAATAATTGAAGACGACAGAAGAAATATGATAAGTTTTTTTTGCTTTACAGAAGATCAACTTTGTAACATTAGTTGTTTTAGCACGTGAAGCGTTGCAAATTTACTTTTATATATACAGTTACCTTTTATCTTCAGTTTTATCTAATCCTATTTAAAGAATTTATTCCTTTCAACTATACCATGCTAAAATATTACTTTTAACTATCAAGTGGTATCTGAAGATAAAAGGATCCAATCAGACTTATCATATTTCTCTTCTATCTTCAATTAATATCGTGCAAAGTGCGATGATTAAGAAGGTAAGAAAACAGAACTATAGAATTGTTTTCTTTTTTTTTTTTTGAGGAAAACTTCGTTTAATCGATCGCAAGCCAGCCATAATGAAAATATAATCGAATTAAAAATCGATAACTTGCGATCGATTAATTAGAAATTTTATGAAAGAAGATTTTATGAATGAAGGAGGAACAACGTGATATAGCGCACCGATTTAAACTTCCACATTTTTATACATGTTTTTTTTATACTTTTTATACGCATATTGCATCGTGAAAGTAACGAGAACAATTTTCCCTAGATCTTTAGATTCACTCGAAAAACTCTGGGACAATACTAGCGAGAAAACGAATTCTTGATTATCGTTTAAAGGCTGTATCTACAAGATATTTCTACAAATTTTTACTGCGAAATGCTCTCGTAATATCGTATTTATTATTAAATTAACTCATTCGATTATACTGTCAACGATTTCATGTCGATAATAATAATAATAAAAAAAAAGAAACAAAACAATTTCGCAACGCTGTAAATTTATTGTTTAACTCTCTATATTGCAGATAAGAAATAAATTTCATAGGAAAGGGAATTCTCTGTACTCTACAAACGATTCTCAACGATTCTCAATGATTCTCAAAATAAACGTACAAAATAAAAATACCAAGATGGAGAGTGGACAATTATTTTATTTTTGGCTGTAATAACAGCAGAGACGCGAGTGGGACAGCTGAGAAATCAACGTTTTAATAGAACACCAAAACCGAGGCTGGATCTTCGATACGAAAATCTACTCCTTGTTCCATCATCTTGTGATCGTAATGGTAGTTGATGTCGTTCAGTATGGCACGATTCCGAGCGTTAACGTTACGTGGCTTCACGTGGATCGTACGAAAACCTATTTGAAAAAAAAAAAAGAACAAAAACGAATTGTCCTTCTAAATCAATTTCTCTAATTTTCTCCTTGAAGCGAACGAAATTAAAATATATGATTCTATTTAAACTCGAAGCTTGAGATTGAGCCTGTTGAGTGAAAATAAACGTTCGAATTCTTACGAGTCTTGCTTTCAGCTTGCAGCTGGCAGATGTCCCGCAATGTATCGAGACTTCTTATTATACCGTCGTACTGTAATCTCGTTAGATGTTTACAACGCATCAACATGGAGATCAGCAAGTCGTCGAGCATCTCACGATTATTTCTGAGTTGTAGCATCACCTCAGCTGTAACGTGTACGTAATTCTTTTTTTTAATTTTATTGTAATTCCATGTGCCGTGATTTTTTTGTTCACTCTCGCAAAATTATAATTATGCTTTATTATTTAGCTGAGGTCTTGAAAGAATTTATGTTTTGAAATCGTGGACAGGGCATCTCCGCAAATTTACAAACACGTAAACGAGTATCACGATAGCTAATCTAAAATTCTGAAATTATTAAACAGAAGCACGCGTTCGTTTCAACAGCACGTAGAATTACACAATTGGGAGGAAACGATAGCCAAAGCGCGGGATTCAGCGAGCTTCGTTGCGACAGTTCATCGCGTTAAGAAATAGAGCGCGCGAGGAAGCGAGTTTCACGGACAGTGTGCAAGGCTGTGTAACAGTAGGATTTAGAGGAATTTATTATACCGAGCGTGTTGGTGTAATGGGTAATGAGCAGTCCGACGGTGCTTCTGAAATTGCGAGATCTACTCTGATCCCACACGTGGCCGCTGAACATTTGAAATCTAGCCAATGGCACGCTGGGCAGCAGGAAGTAGCACATATCTTCGTAATGCGATATGTTAACTGAAAATCAAACTTAACAAGCTAAATGGCGCGTAGAATCATACATTCTCGCGATCAGAACGCAACATATCAAAATTTCAGAGTTAAAGTGTTTGCTAAAAGGGTATCTTATCTGCTACATAAGTTTCCAATGACTTTAGCGCCCGATTCAACAAATACATATACCTTTGCAATCGTTCTATCGGCTTTTAATATTTTGATTGGATCGATTGGATCCGCGGTTGTTGATCATTCGCGTGAAAGAACCGATTTCAAGGATTTTCTCCATAATCTTATCGCGAAGTTAAAAGAATCGCTTAACGCGAAGCGATTATTGGCATTAATGAAACGCCAATAACCAGATAGGCGCAAAAGCAAATCGTCTATTTTTAAATCGAATTTCTCGCGTACGTGTTCTCGGTTCTAAATTGCTCGTGGCACAATAGGAAGCCTTCGCTTCACAATCGCGAAACGCGTAATAAGCCGTGAAGCATCGGCGCGATATCGCTTCGACGTGGGCGGAAGGAAATCAATGATTAGTTTTACGTCACTCTGTATCATATTGTACCTATAGTGTAGGACACCGTGAGCTCGGGGCAGACGAGCACTAAATTGTGCCAGGCGATATCGGTGATCGTGTGATGCCTGGAATCCGAATCTCTCACGGATATGTGCAACGTCTTCAACACTCTCGGCGCTGCGTTGGTCAACGCGTTTAGAGTCTGATCGGACAGAGCTGGATAATCGAGCCTGAGTATCGTCAACGCGCGGAATCGGCCCAGCAGACGCAGATATCTGAAAATCGAAGGGATCGTGGCAAAAATTGCAATTGTCGAAGCGAGCGTCTCCTTTAATCTCTTTGAAACTTGGAACGTAGCATCTTATTAAAATCTGTAGAATTTTAATACCAGAACGGTATAATCGACCAATTGACAATTTCTTTTTTCTTTTTTTTTTTTTTTTTCAAGAGGCGTTACTATCGAACTGTGATGAATCAGAATGTTTCGCGATAACTTTTATCTGAAATTCTTTTTCACGCAGCTCGATTTGTTGTTGTCGAGTCCATGTTGCTCAAAGGAAATCTCATTTCAAAGAGATTAAAATTTCATCAAATCATGAGTGATGTCAATATTTCTCGCCACTCGTTTTCGTGATTTCATTTTTTCTTAGATCACTGCTTGAGATTACTCGTGATAAACCCATACGAGATTGAAATTTCGTAAGGACGAATGAATGGAGCTGTTTACTCGTGCCTTGGGTTGCTGTGGGGCGCCTGCCATTCCCGAAACGCACCCCGAAGATCTAAATAAGCCAGGTGCTCAGTCGAGCCTTTGGAAGCACTTGCGAGGAGTCGCAACACGTCGCTCACTCCGAGGGTCGCGTTCAACAAACTTAGCGTTTCCAAATTGTGCTGACAGCTACACAAACGGATATTGATTAGATTACTCAGACTCAATTACTTTAGACAACAGAGATACAGCGAGAGACACGACAGTGAGAACTTAACGAGTAAAACCACATTGACACGTGGAGAAGATATTTTTGAAGTTTTCATAGATCAACTCGTTGAACGTGGAGAGTCAGTTTATTAGATTTTTGAAACGAATTGTTAGAGTCAAAATTCAGAATATTGTATAATTTATTTTAAAATTAATTCTGCCTTCCAAGTAAGAGTCAAACTTTCGAACAACCCTCCAATTAAATCCTCAGGTGCGAGGAACGACCATTTACCCTAAAAAGCTCGCGAGAGCGTACAACAGTTTGCCTCTGTTTCCCCATTTACAGATGAAGATCCAGTCGGTGAGTACGAGCTTCTTCAATTGGACGTTCTTGGCTCGTACGATCGTGAGAAACTCAGCGCCAGCCTCAGCTTGAGTATTACGAGTTATGCGAGCTTCTCTTGGCAAGAGGTACGGTCGTGACCAGGCAAGTTCCAGGCATCGTATATGCTGCCAATATTTGGCCTAAACAAAACACAATTACGTTGTAGGTGTCAACTATACAAGTATATTTATCTTCTTCTTGAATCATATATATTTTCATTTACAATAGAATTCTACTGACTATAGTCAGCCAGAAAGATTGCAGCAACCAAGCAGTTTTCTACATTTTAAAAATAACTATTGAACGTAGTATCCCACTAACTTGGTACCGACGATTATTCTTTAAAGATCCAAGGTTTCAATTTCACTTTAATACTACGTGGCAAGTTTCGTAAATAAATCTGTATGTAGAAGAACTGTTGATCTTTTGATCTTTTTCTAAATATTTGCGTACGGTTAGTTCTCCCGCCAAAGGGAAGTCACCACGCAGATCACGATCGATGAAGACTGTGACGGAACGCCAAAGAACTGGCGACGAAAGTGCACGGTTCCATAGTCGACAGACTTGTGCGACATTCGCACGATCTCCATGGCCGAGGTGACTAAATATCTGCGTCAGTATCAGCTCCGGCAGCTGATCCCACATCTCCCAGTATCAGCTTGGCCCGTCTTCATCTCTACGTGGCTGAGGCGGCTGTCGCAACCTCGTCAAGTTCTCTTGTCCTGCTCCGCGATATCGACTCGATCGTCATTGAAAATCGTACGATCAATTCAGTCGAATTCACGAGATGTTAAACGCTTGAAATTGCGCTCGAATTGAAGTCGCTGACATTGGGATCGTCAGTGAAAATTGCACAATCGATTGAATGGAATTCGCCAAGTATCACAGATGTGCATGAATTCACATTCAGATCTCAAATTCTAATTTGCCCGTTGATTTGCAAAAGGAGGAAAGAATTACAGAAGGAACGTGATAATATATTTAACAACGAGAGTATTATATTAATAATCGTACGTGATCGCATCGAAAAGGTCCTTGGTGCAGAGTGTAACAAGAGGTATGACCTGTCCCAATTGGGCTTTGCATTCTGTAGATGAAATTGATAAAGTACGTGAGCATCATCGCAATGATATCACGTTTCTTTCATAGCTATTGAAAGCGATTGCGAAACGAGGGCATTTAAGAAGCATAAATTTCTTCCTCTTGTTAATAATATATCTTCTTCTTAGAAATCTTAGAAAATGCGAAATTTTGGAAAATCATCGACATTAATATAGCTTGTAATTGCATTATCTTGCCTCTTAAGAATTATCAGAATCCTGTCAGATGGTAAAACATAAAGCTCGAGGATCGCCTAAAGTCCAAATCATTATCGCATTGATATTTTACTCGTCGGCGTAATAAGTTTTCCCGCTTATTGGTTCAACGTTGCGGCAAATTTAGTAGTGGTGAGCGCCGCGAGATGGCGCCCCGCTTATCTAGAAAAATGCATCACGGTATTTATACAGTCAGTATAGTGTAGGTACTCCACTCGGTACACGTGTACCGGGGGAGATACGTGAGACCGAACGTACACAATTTGCAACTACGTCAGTGTCAAGGTCTAAACCGACCACGGATCGTAGCCACCGTCGTCATTGAAAAACGATATTGTACATTCCTTGGGAATGAAATAAGTCCGCCAGATGATTACATAAACGTTCGATATTGGTCTTTGACCCTGGTTCTAACCTGTCTTTTAGCACGTAAAGACAGGAACTTTGTTGTTGTACCGAACCGTGTATTGTTCCGACACTGAAGAGAACGTCAATCGAAAACATCGAATATCGTAATATCCACGCACGATACTGCATGCGTCAGTAAAACGACGCCCGTTGACGCTGTTGAAACATGATAATGAAGGAAGAAGCGAACAACGAGGAGCCGAATAAGGAACAGTGGATACTCGAGGCGCAGGCGATCATTGACGACGTGAAGCAGCATGTAACCGACATCAAGGTGTCAAACAAACTACGGAATAGCAACCAATCCTTCCATTTGAACTTGACCACGCTAGAAGGCTCGAGATTTTGCATAGAAGTGTCGACTGCTGGCTTTACCGTCGTTGGTAACGAACACGACGACATGACATCGAAGGGAGAGAACGAGCGTTTCGAGACGCCGTACAGCTTGTTGAACTTCGTTAGCTCGCAGTACAAAGACTCGTTTGGCAGTTCGCTTGTTCACAGGCTCGAACAATTAAACGACTCGAGCAAATTTAATTAGGACTTTTCCCATCGAGTTTATCTCCGACCGTACTCCTGCTCTGCTTCGTTGACATTGAATAGAACTGTCGTGAAATGACATGACAGTTAAATTAGTAGGTAGTAGCTTGTTGCATAAATGTATATACACACGTATCTTTTAATATTAAGTCTTTGAGATCCGAAATAAATTATGATTCTCGTCAGATGCGTTTCCTCTTTGCGCAGCACTCATTCAGCCCGAGTCTAGCCGAAGATATCCGAGTGCACGGTAATTTGCAAAGGCAGTGTCGTATCCGAGACAAGTTTCAAAGTATCCCCTGTGTTTTGACTCGGAGCGTCATGTATATACTATTAAGTCTCCACTCGAGAACTTGTAACGACGCATATTTTAATTTCCTAGTGTCGTAATTAATACGTAATTTCGTAGTACAAATTGCATACGTAGTCTAATAGTCAACGTTCGAATCAATTAAAGCTAAACGAGAAACATACATGTACTATAAACTAGTGAAATTTACTTAATTATAAAAAAACAATTTCTTAGTACGTGATTACTCGCTGCACGACACGTCGAACAGAACTTGTGACAACATACGACGCGTTCTATTTTAATTTCCAACTGTTGATGCGTAATTCGTTTTCGTTGCACAAAGCACAACGTTTAAAACAATCAAAGCTGAACGAGAGGCATGCACGCATAAAACATGTCGGACGTACGATAAAACAGTACGTTATCAGTGAAATTTATTTGATGAGCGACTAAAAAAAAAAAAAGATATCCATTGGATTCGTACGAACGCGCGGTGATACGGATTGAGATAGATACGGCAGTGCGATATCGACGAATCGCGCGTCCCTAGGAAATATCCCTAGGAATCGAAAGAGATCAGTCGGTGCAAGTGGTAATATCGGTTGCGTTCATCCCCTCCTCTACGTCCCTACGTTGCCTCTGTGTGCCGTTTGGCGTATTCCACTGTCGGGTCGTGAAGCAACGAAGCGGTTCTTTGCCGAGTGTATGTCGTATACCGTGTTCGCGTATCGCGATGATTCTGAATGAGTTCACCGTCGATTAAGTGCCTGAGGACGAAAGTGTGTGCCGCGTTTGTTAATATCGGAGCGGGTGATGCTACGATGCCGAACGGTGAACTATGACACGCCCGTGAAAAAACGATAACAACACTCCTATCCTCCGATTGACCAGAGAGACGAAACGACAGAGAGAGAAAGAGAGAGAATATAACGCAATACGACGGAAGGCTCCTGCTTTCTGTATTCTTCGTGTGACACTCGCCTCGAGTGAAACCATGCTTCAGCCAAGAGCTACGTGAAGTACGCGAAAACGGTGACGAAGGTAAGCGACGAATTATTTCGGTGTTAGCTCGAACGTCAGAGAGCCGCGGTGGAGACTTGACAGGTCTGTTTGTTTTCGTCTGTGCCTCGTTTCTCGATATCAGCATGAAAGGGGTGGGACGATTACTTCCTATATCAACCTATATAACCGCGGACAGTGTCTTGTTTGTGTGTGTGTGTGTATGGAAATGAGTCGCGATAGTAACGTAATATCGCAGGTTGCTTAAATATCGTTGATCCCTCCTCCAATGTGCACGTACACGCGTACTTCGAATTTTCTCTTCTTCGTTTATTTTCTTCCTTTTTTACGAGATAAGTCTCTCAATGAATCTCCGATCTTTTTCTCAATGAGATAGTTCACCGTGTTGCAGACTGGGAGTATTTATCGAAACGCTTACAAGTTTCACGTATCTGACAATCGTGCGAAGCGATATTGTTATTTCCGTCAGGGATCCTTAGTTTATATAAGAACCATGGTAAATCGGAATTTTTGTTGAAAAGCTCTTTAAAAAGTTAACGTGTTATTTGTATGACACGTTGAAATATGTACTTGCACAGTGTGTACATTTACATTTTGATAACAGTATCACACCGCGATGAAATATACATTTTCTCGTTGAATCGTAAATCGGAGAAATGTAGTAAATTCGGAGATCTTCAATAATCATAGTATATAAAAAAATATATATTTAATATCTACGTGTATTGTGTCATTTGCTCTTCGATTATATTATTATGTGTCGTAAATAATTTTTTATTTCCGAAGAACAAAATAAGTATTTGCGTCAGTTTGAATATAATTGATACTCGAAAGATGAATAAAATAGCTTTTTTATCACACATGTTTTCCGCGTAATACGTCCGTCACACTGCTACGAGGGCAATGCTGATGTTCTAATTATGATAATCGGAATGAATCACCAGTTAAAGGATTGAGTTAAAGGTGATAGAATGTGAATGAAGTAACTAACAATAAGTACTTACATGTAATTCATTTCTTAATGCCACAACGAATTTCGTTGGGCAATTTGTCATTTCGTTACTCGAAACAAATTTTCGAGTAACTTCAACATTCAATACGTAGTCGCGCGATTTAGTAATGTATTCACTGTCACGAAAGTAGGTCAACAAATTTGTTGCAAATGTTAATTTGATCTGAATGACATTTAGTAACGATATCAATAAGTTCATCAAATATGCCGAACTGTACCAATGTTTTAACTAAACTTCCTATGTACTATTTTTGGATAACACATGTAATCTATTATGCATACAGGATTTAGATTAGATAATATCACTCTTAGAGAAAATTGTAGCTCAAAATAGATATATAGGGGTCAAGTAAAACAGAGCTATTCAACACCATGTTCATTTCATTTCTTTTTATTAAATTTTTGTTTTAAATAGATACTGTGTAATTTTCACATTGCATTTATCATTTTATTTCATCATATTTTATTTATTTTATGAAAGAAATCTTGTGATTAATTTGATAACATTTGATAAAAATAGCTTTCATTTGACAATCAATACATTTCATATAAATAATAGTACTGATATCACAATAAACGATATATCTTCATTTTTTCTGATATTACATCTTTAGCAAATCCTCCAAATGTTTTACAACTTATAGTAATAATAATTCATAGCACACACAATAGCATTTACTGATAAAGAGAAGATACATGTGGATATATATGTCATCGTTTGGTTAGATCGTTCACACAATACACTTGAATTCATATATCTAGAATGTTTACAGCAATACTAAAGTAGTTAAGTAATCATTTTTTCAGAAAAAGGAATGGCCAATTTGATGGTAACTACGTCAAGTAAGAATAGTTCACGCAGTGCATCACCTAACAGAGGAAATACATTGACCTCACCTCAACAGTTGTCATCTACCTTGGAACATATTTCAAAAGCACGTAATGCTTCACTGTAAGATCTGATTTTTTGTAGATATTAATGTGTGTGCTTATATAGATTAAGATTAAAAATTCTTATTTTTTTGTAGTATTTTACATGAAACTGAAACATTAAGCTTATGCTTCAATATGATATAATTAATGATACAATATTTTGTACTTACAAATAAGAAAAATAAGTTCCTAAAAAAAAATAAATAAATGAAAAATAAATAAAAGGAGCACAGTACAAAATTAATTTGACTTCACAGTTCCCAAACAGGGGAGGGTAGTACAGGCAGTGGAAGTAGTGGTGGTGGAGGCAGCCTCAGCATGAAAGGTAGTAGGCAAAAATCACCAGGAACTGTGATTCGAGTAGATGCTATGGATGAACCAAATACCAATTTAATCACTGCCGAACAAGACGAGTTTGTGCCAAATATTCACTTACCAACTGATGATGAAGGAGTATGTACTTTGATCTTTTAAAATAATTTTATTTTCAAAATGTTTAATACTTTTCAATTTATACATTTATATATTTTCATTTTTGATTAAGACATTTCCATCAATTTTATATATATATCAGTTTTGATAATGTACAATTTTAATGATATGTTATAATGTTTAATATTATTGAAGTATTGAGATTGATGAAATTGATATTATTGTCTTTTTAAATGTTTATTACAGTAGTAAATATGATTGTATGTGCTTACATAAAATTACTTATGTAATGTGGCATCGTGACATGTAATTCCATTGTGCTGCAAGGTCATCAACCATTACTGTGTAATTAGGGTTATAGGTTAAGAAATTAAGTAGGTATTTATATAATATTCTAAGTGTTTCAAAGCTAGACAATCTTTAGAAATTCAAAGTGCATCTAATGTACAAGTTATCGAGCAGTAGGTTCAGGGAAATGTGTTTTGTCAGTTATAATTTATTTTTTAATCCTTGCAATTACTTATATGTCCACCAAGTTTCTATATTTTAATTATAAATTTATTTACAGGAACAATATCACGCAACACAATCGTTCCTATCAAATGGCTCCTCTGAATTAATAACTGATGATGTTGACTCTAACTCTGCTCGAGTTTGTCAAGCTATTGAGCACATTCAAAGTAAAATTGCTAAAACACGAGAACTTATAAGAATAGAACAAACTACACGTGATGGTAATTTTCCACAATTAACAGTTAATTAGTATAGTGCTGATATTCATCAAGTATTAGAGTGTTAAAATGATTGTCCGAATTATGATGAAACCTATATACAATAGCAATTTATGTCACAGTATGTATTATAACTAAAACATTAATTTAATTTCTTTTCTTTTTACAGAAAATGTAAATGAATATCTAAAATTAGCTGCCAATGCAGACAAGCAGCAGCTTACACGAATCAAAGCAGTATTTGAAAAGAAAAATCAAAAATCAGCGCACAGTATTTCTCAGCTTCAAAAAAAATTGGATAGTTATACAAAAAAATTAAAGCATTATGAGTTAAATGGTGCACCTACAAGTCACAGACAACCTAGGGAAGTGCTTCGGGATATGGGACAAGGACTTAAGTAAGTAAATTTTATTTTGTATTAACTGTTTGCATTTTAATGGTAATAAGTATTATTATGATAATAATATAGTAATAAGAAAAAATTAAAAATTTATATTTAAATCATTACTAATAGGTGTAGATCTTTCCTTATTTTAAATGTTTATTAAAATGTACATTGTATTATACTAATAATAATTTTGATTAGTAGATGTTATAATCTACATTATATAAATTATAGACTGTATTTCATTGAAGAGTAACATCTCTATCATTTTATATTACTTATGTGCTTGTACTGAAAACGTAAAAGTTTTTAATTAAAAAGAAAATTAATATAATTGTGTAAAAATTGAAATGTTACATTAAGACGCTAAATATGAAAACTTGTTCCTTTAGTGTAATTTCTTTGTGTTCCATTTTTTGTTTTTAATCTATCTTTTGTTATACTAAATATAGAGTATGAGACTTTAATCTAATTTAAGATTCACTTTCAGAAACGTGGGTGGCAATATTAGGGTTGGAATCAGTGGTTTTTCAGGGTGAGTATTAGTGTGAAAATAGATTTTTATAGTTTCTGAGTCATCTCATTATTTATTGTTATAGTTCATTAATTTTGAAAAAATCAAATCTTAAAATACAATTACTTTTATATGAAATGTAAGATTATAATAATTATTACTAATTTTTATTATATCTTTCAGAAGTGTAATGTCCAAACCCAGAGAATTTGCACACTTAATAAAAAACAAATTTGGCAGTGCAGATAATATAAATACTTTATCTCGTGAGTAATTTTTATTACAATTGTTTTCTTAATTAATTAATATAATTTTGTTCGGATTTAACTTATTTAATTTTTGAATAATATTTATTGTCAAAGGTGTTAATTAAGTCTTTGTGTTTAAAAAGCACTCTTACTAAGCACATTTTGATTTATGCTAATAAAGTTTGGTATTACAAGCAATAGTATGCACGTTCATTTTATTTAAAATATATATACATATTATATATGTAAATACACTATCAGAATCATTATAATCCAGAAATATAAGTTTTTATTTATGTGGAATAAAATGATAGCATAAATGCATAATAATTTATAATGTATAGTATATAGTATATAATTTATAATGTATAGTCTAATGTATAGTTTTCCTATTTACTTCACACATTGAAGAATAAATAATATTTAATATTTTGCGCTATCATGGCAGTTGAAAGTAGTAAGTAACATTTGTGCTAATTTTTCTATTATATTCTTTTTTTATATCTTTATAAACATCCTGTTATTTAGTGAACATATATTTATGTTTTACTTTGTAAAATCTTAATAATTTTTAACCTTTTTTGTTGTATATGATAAGAAACACAAATTTTATATATTTACACATTCTATTGATAGACAATTTTTATGTAAGAATGTTGTGTTTATATATTGTAAGCTTTATATTAATATTTTATTAACATTTCAAATTATTTAATAATTTTGCCTTGTCTTTAGTGGCTTTTACAAATTCAAATGTTTGCTATTTTACATATTAGTTATCCAATACATTGACAAGTTATATAAAACATACATATGAACATGAATTCAAAGAACAAAAGTTATAAAGAGAAAACAATTTTTACTTTAAGTTTACAAAACACGTTATTAATATAGTTATATACAACAAAAATGTTTTTGAATTATCTTTAACTGTAATAACGACGGGAGTATCGCAACATGAAAAAGTATATAAAAGCTGATTAGTTGTTATCAAAGGCAAAATAGTTTAGTATTGGTATTGGATAACATTCTAACTTGCGACGTCTGTGTCCCTGCAGATGGCTCGACTTTTTATGTAAACGATACACCGCGTGCAGGTAATGGAGATAACGCTAGTGTTGAAGATGAAAAGGCTCATCATGGGTCAGCGACATTGCCTGGTGGATGTAGTTTGGGATCAACTCATAGTGCCGCAGCAATGAAATTTCCATCCGAAGAAGGATCAGAATGTTCCAGTGTCACAAGTGAAAGCGGACCTGGTAGTAGGGGGCAAGCACACACTTGTCACAGTAGTAATAATGCTGCACTTAGTCTCAAATCTATTTTCTCAGAGCTACAAGAACATAGAGAAAATTTGGAAAGAATGAAAGACAAATTAGAAGGTTTAAAGGTTTGTTTATCTAACTCTAAATCATAATCTAATGTGTATTATACAAAATAAAAACAGAGGAATACCAACATATTTGCATACATTATAATTTTATACTCAATTTCTTCCTTGAACATTTTTAGAGTTTGCAACAAGAAGTGACATATCTTTCTCATGCTTTGCAAGAGGAACGTTTTAGATGCGAGCGTCTGGAAGAACAAATTAACGATTTAACAGAACTGCATCAAAACGAAGTAGAAAACTTGAAACAGACTATAACAGATATGGAAGAAAAAGTGCAATATCAAAGTGAAGATCGATTAAGAGATATACACGAAATGTTGGAGAGTTGCCAAACTAAAATTTGTAAAATGGAACATCAACAACAACAACATCAACAATATGTCACTTTAGAGGGTTTGGATAATAGCAATGCAAGGGCATTGGTTGTAAAGCTCATAAATGTAGTATTGACTGTGTTGCAAGTTATTTTACTTCTGGTTGCAACAGGTGCTGGTATAATGATGCCTTTCCTTAGGACCAGGTACACTTATTTCATATCGTAATATTATGTTTAACTTTAATTTTTACAGGAAAGGTTTAAAATTGATACATATGTATGAACATAAAATATTACATTTTACAGCTCAAATATATAAGCTTTCTGAAGTAAATCTTGTTTATTTCAAAATATATCATGTACTTATTTATTTTCTATTTGTAATAAGCAGATAGTTATCATATTGCAATAAAATAGTAGCTCATACGTTTTATCAATATATATACTTTTGTTATATCATTCTTGTTTCATTTTTCACTCACATTCATCTCAAATCATACTTCATCACGTACATCGCCATCTGATTTTAATTTCGCACACTCATTATTTTATTTTGTTTTCACATCTCTGTTGCAGTTGTACTAAGCCTCATTGTTTCATGTGCAGGGTGCGCATATTAACAACTACGTTTGTTGTATTGGGCATAGTATTTGTGCTCAAACAATGGCCTGAGGTTCATGACGTCGGCAGTCACCTCATGCGCCACCTTAAACAGACGCTCGCCGTTAAGTAGCATCGTAAGTAAATTATTATTATCTTATCTCTTACTAAAAAGTAAACATTAGAAATATATTCGTTAAAAAATATGAAACAATATTAATTCTTAACGGACGTTTGTTGCACGGTAGATAACACAATAAGTATAAAATATAGATACCAACGATAAGTGTTAATAGCCTTTAAAGAATTTATTTTGTGTAATAAGATTTAATACTCTATTTATTTAAAATATAAAAAATAAATGTAACTTATTCTAGGGTGGTATACTTAAATTTACCATACCCTGTGATGAAGAAAAATTGTACACATTGATCAACATTTTGGACCTATTTATCAGTGCTGTAGTTTTGGAGCAATAATAGTAGGTATACGCGTAAATGATTTCATTTATATTTTAAATTCAATCATGTTCATCACTATTACATTAAATCAGATCAAATCCGTTTGATACTATTAATGGAATTACAAAACTCAAAACATATTTTGCTGTGCAAATGTTTCACCTAGGAAAAAGAAATTTTCTAGAAATGATAAAGATAAAAGTGTCTTTTGTCTCTTATGCAAATATTGTAAATTTATTTAGAATATTTTCATTTCTACTTATGTAAATTTGTTGAAAGAAAACAATAGGCACTTGATAATTAATTGTGCGAGAATAAAAAATATTATCATTTATAATAAAATAAAAATTTCTATGAAATATAAAAGAGGCAGTAACTATAACGCTGTACACTGATATTGCTTGATTACATACGGCACATTGTTAGAAGAATTTACTCTAATGTCATGCGATTAAGTTCACTTTTACACGAATCATTGATTAATATGAGATTTAAAAAAAAAAATTATTGAACAAGCGAAAGTACTGATTAAAAGATAGAAAAGAAAATTGTTCTATTATTTAGTGTCTGTGGGAGGTGTTATCACCATTTTCGGGATTATAGTTCGTACATTTGATATTCTAATAACGTGTAAGTTTATCACAAAGGCACGTTTCGAAATAAAATATTTATAATTACAATCGTCCAATTGCTAAACAATAATATAAATTAAGACAGCAAAAGAACACTTAAAACTGTAGATATTCTTCACTTCAAAATGTGTAAAATATGTGATATATTCTTTAGTGTTGACAATGAGGTGGAGTAATTTGATCGACTTTAGTGAAACCGTATCCTTATATGTAATTCACAAACTGTACATTCATGAGAACACAAAAATGTAATACAAATTATGTAACATTCAATATCAAAAGAGGACCAACATGTTTCATTCCTCTTACTCTATAACGTTAATTTATTTCATATACGACGATCTTTCGAAATAAATGACATCAGCTGTTATCTGTAGTCTCATGAACGTTTCAAACCACCACAGACACAAGAATGCGTACATGTTATATTGAATATAAAGAAATGAACCATGACAGACGTTGAAATGAGAGAAAGACTGATGGACTACATCGCTGTTACAATTGTGAGTAATTTAATATTTGTGGCAATTTTGCGTTGCTATTCATTGGACGAAGTATTAAAACGGTAAAACGATTGAAAGGAAAATGAAGAAATAGAAATGCAACGGTAATTACAATTATACAAACAAAAGATAATTCTTAAATTAACATAGGTGCTCAAATCCGTGAGTGTATAAAATATTTTGGTCTACGTAATTTTTTTAATTCTATTATCACTACTTAATGGCGAAGTATCGTTTATTTCACTAGTTTCCGAATTTTCATCTTTTTTGCAAGCACGGCATCACCGAATATCATGAAGTTTCACAGCTTAACGATATTATTTTGTGAATATGTGGCAAGTAAAGAAAGAAACAATTTTCCGGTAATTATTATCTTTTTTTTTTTTTACTGTTTAATACGTAAAATTCTCTTTATGTTTTATATAAATGCATAGCCTTTAATTTGTATTAAGTTCGTACATTAGAATTTTTGTTATTTGTATATGTTGGATTATGTACTGTTATCGTTTCGTTGATCTTGATGAAGTATGAAACATTGTTTTTAAACGAAAAACAAAATCTGTAAATAAAATAAATTTATGTAGTAACACATTTCCTTTTTTTTTTTTTTGGAGTCTATTATTCATGAATACAATATCAAATTTCCTAATTTTTTATTTAACGCTATAGTTCTTTGAAATATCGTATTTTATTATTACGATCACTGCTTTTGTAACATTTGTTCAACACCATTTTTGTAACTTTTATATATGTTCAATGCAAATACTGCCAAAAAGAATCCAACGCGAAAGACATAAAAATTGATAATTTACGAGAGATGCAAAAATGAAGTTGATTAAAATTTTATGTCCATATTTTAAGATCGAAAAGGCAAGGAAGTTTGATCGTGTATTTATAACTTCATCAGGCAAAAGTTTGTATTTCAACGGGTCGCGTATATTTTATTTTATTTCCTCAGATTCATTTTCTTTACAATTGTATTATAAAAATTTGTTCAATTAAATTTATTCATAATTATAATAATGTTTCCTTCGAATAATCCTCTTGCGTTCCTACGAATAGTCGTTTTTTATGTCTATAAATTTATCAATACGTCGCTGTGACTATACTAAGTTTATATATAAGCGTAAAAGTTAAAAATCAGTTTTGGGATCAATATAATTATATATATACAAAATTATCATACGACTTTATGTTTGTACTAACTCCAACACTTGCAAAAGGAAATGAATAATTATAATAAAGATATTGCATTAATTCTATTGGATTCAATGTTATATTGATTCTGCAAAGAGATTTCTAATTTTACGTTGTTTAAATCAAATTTTGACTAAAAAAATATATGTTTATTAATTGTGTAAGTGATAACTAGACAAAATATATAGGGTGTTAATGCGCTTGTACATTACTGTAATTATTCTAATTATCACTGCTACGTACTTTCTTTCAAGATTACGTACGTTATCCATTGTTCATTATCAGTATTTATCTTTAAAATAAAAAGAAAAAAAATTATATTTATATGGAGATAGACAAATAATTGTGAAACATAAAGTGCAAGGGTTGTACGTCCGATTTCCCAGTTGTAGTTTCTTATTAAAGTAAAAGACACCCTATATGTATTGTATAGCTTTAGATCGTGGTGCTTTGTAAGATACACATATAATCCAATATTAGAGAAACTTGTTAACATCATCGACCACCGATTTAGCGAGGGCCCCTACCTGCACGCTTAAACAAGAACATTTACGTACGTAGTAATGTTTGGCTGTAGCAGGAAAAAAGAAGCGATTAAACTAACGCAAAAAAAAAAAAGAAGAAGACAAAAAAAGTTACAAATATGTATTTATATAAATGAAAAATTACACACATGTCAAACAACGATGGACGTATTTTGTATCTTACAATGTTACATTTTTCTATGAGTTTTTCTTTTTATCACGGCTATTTACAATTTTATATGTATTTTGTATTAACAAAGCTTCACGGGAAAATGTAAAGAATATGCTTAAATAAGTTGCGTAAAGAGTCAACGTAATCCTGGAATTTGATAATCGTTACTCACACTTCCCATAATTTTAGGGGCCCCTCCCCCATTATAGTTATAGTATAGAGAGGAAAAAAAGTAACGAAACAAATACATTGTCATCGATGCCTTGCATAGGTAGTTAATGTCAAATTATAGATTAAATATTTGTTGTCAATTGTAGGACGATGTAGAAAATAGGAACAGCGATTGTAATGGAAATTGTTAACACGCTAGACACATACACATGCGTATATATGTATATTATGCATAAACACGAGTGTACGTATGTAATAGCTGCATAACAGGTCAGTGTAATAACGTAGTTAAAGACAAAAATAAGTTTATGTCCATTTAAAGAAAGAAAGAAAAAAAAAAATATACGCGCATAATGCCGTATTATGTTATTGCTGCTAAACGACAGTTTCAAGCCCAGTATCAATTTAGCAGCTCTTGTCATTAACATTATTATTTAATACCGTTTCGAAATAAAAAGAATTTTTAATAAATATAATATCTTTTCTTATCATTTGGATTAACCTTTATTATTAATTAAATTCGTTAGATATTTGAAAGAAGGACATAGATCATCATTTGTTACTTTAAACTACATATGTAAAGTTTGGGAATAATTCTAAATCTGATTATAAAGTAATTTTTTTCTGAGAGGATTTGTTAATAATATTATCATCATCACAATTTTACAAATAATGTAATCATTTTATTATTATTATATATCACAATTTCTATGTATGGTGCTGAAAGCCGTTTTATTTTTTTAAAAAACCGCAGAGATGCCATAGAAATGCACTGTGTGGAAAGTGATTATACATATCTCTATATTTTTGTTAAATTTGAAAAACTACATTGTCCATTTTTTAAATTTAACAAAAACCACCAGATATAACCATTTCTAGCATTTTCTCGCAGTAAAAATAGCTATCAGCCTTCAATTCGATAAATAATATGTTTTGCTGATATTAATAAGAAAATACTTTATTTTCTTTATGATAATCATGTTTTATGTTATACAGCTAGTGGATGTTATGTCGTTTTGTTTCTTTCTGTTTCGTGACATTTATAACAATTTATATTACACACAATATAAAGTGTAAATTCTCATGTAATGATTAAAGTGGATCATTTTTCCTAACATATTTCCATATGTTTTTAAATAAATAACGCTTGTGTTATTTCAATGACAATACACGTTACATTTCTCAGAAATACGCTGAAAAATAAATTATTAATTGGCTCATTTCAATTTGTTTATAATTCGATCTTCATTAAAATAAACATACATATTTGATCAAAATTCGAGAAATTTCTAAAAAAAATCATAATAATCTTTTTAATACGTTATTAAAAAAATATATATATATTATCGCAAGCTAAAAATCAGATTCTATAATGCACATACGTAAAAGCTTGCAAATAAGCTTAATGGTTTGATTAACAATAATTATCAATCTTCAAATAGTTTCAAAGCAAAACAAATTGCAAATATTAAAGTAGGCAATTTAAAAACAACATACTTCGATAAAATATCAATACCGATATAAAAAGAAAATGATAATGTAAACAATGATTTAATTTCTTCTTTACTTTTTATATGTATAAGTGACTTTAGAAAACATTGTTATCCCTTGCAAAGAATTCTCGAAAATATATTCTTTGTATATAATTTTAACATATATGCTACAGTAAAGGAATACATCGTGGTGACTAATGCCGCTTTTTATAAAATGCAGACTCGATATTTCATTTTCTATCATGCGTTGTTCGTATATACTTCGACGTCTCCCAACGTTTGATTGTAAGTTTCAATCTGCGGTAATTTGAATTCCTTCTTGGGAATCTCGAAGTACAATTTCTGCTGGTAATATATTTTTCACTTCACTTTGACGAGGAACTGGTTCATCTTTTTGCACCGGTGGTGCACTGTGGTGCTTTTTTTTATGACACATCATCGTCGATCGCGATACGAATGTTTTGCCACATGCGTCACATTCATACGGTCGTTCTCCAGTATGTAATCTTTTGTGAATGGCCATAGGAGTGAACTGTGTGAATGTTTTACCGCATACGTCACATCTGTAAGGCCGTTCTCCGGTATGCAATCTTCTGTGACACCTTAACGCCGCCCTTCTGGCGAATACTTTACCACACATATCGCATTTAAAGCTTTTCTCTCCTGTATGCATTGTCGAGTGAATCTTAAGATCGACTCTTGTTAAAAATCCTTTACCACAAACTTCACACAAATACGGCTTTTCACCCGTATGAATACGTAAATGCGTGTTCAGATAACTTTTACTAACAAACATTTTATTGCATACCACACATGGATACTGACGATTATCCATGCCTGAATGTATTTTCTGGTGACTTTTACAAAGTCCTTTCGTTATAAAACCTCTACCGCAGATTTCGCAGACATACGGTTTGACTCCGAGATGTCTGTTTTGATGATCCAACAGTGACTGTTTTGTTTTGAAATGTTGTCCACAAGTGTTACATGGAAAAGGCTTCAGATCTGAATGCACTCTTTGGTGAAGGACAAGATAACTTTTAGATTGAAAACCTTTACCACACGTGGAGCAATTATAATCAAATTGTCCTGTATGCGTGGCTGTGTGTTGTGCAAGCCCGATTTTACTACGAAACGCTTTTTCACAAGTCACACATTGAAAAGGCTTTTCACCAGTATGTTTCCGCATATGTTCTTGCAACTTGTAATTCGTTCTGTATTGTTTTCCACATTGAGTACAAACCTTTGGAGTCCATTTTTGCCTTACCGTTGTCTGTTTCTTTTCTTCTATATTTATGTCATTTTGAGAAGACGCTAACTCAGGCTCTACAACTTCTTTTTCTTTGCTGATGGTTTTACTTTTATATACATCACATCTTTCTTTATGTACATTTAAGGCATTTACACTTGTAAAATATAAACCACAGGGACAGCAGCAGAAATATTGTTCGAAATGTGCTATCATATTATTTGATCCTAACGTCGCTTCATTACAAAATGGACACACATACCAGTGTGAGCCTGTTTCATCTACTGTAGGATTATTCAACGTTGATTCTAATAACGCATGCTTGGCTCTTTTTGTATATTCTACTAAAATTTCTGGACTTTCAGTTGTTATTTGACTTGTTGACGCCATAGTATTTGTTTGAGAAGTTGTATGGTTAGGAGTTTCACTTTCAACTACACGTGTTTCTTCTATATCACTACCAGTTTCTGGCTGAGTAGGAGCAAAGTTCTCATGTGATACCTATAAATTAAAAATCATTTATTGGACGAATTTACATTACCTACTTTTAATTTCTATTTGAATAATTTACATTATTTTCGAGTACATTTGTTGGATCTTCTGTAGGCAATCTATCTTGCAACCTGTGATATTCCTGTTTTATTGGTACTGATTCATATTTTACATTGTCACAGTAATGTACAATTGATTCGCGATTTTGATCTTCAGGATTTATTGAAGTAACATAATTTATTCCTAATTGACTCAAATGACCGCTCACTGTTAAATTCCCAACTACAGTCATATCACCCTCCAAATGCATTGCTATTTGATGATTGGAAACCTGCAACAAGAACGTATGTATTTAGGTTACATTTAACGTGTCATTACATTAAGAAATACCTTAGAATGAAAGTATTATTGTAATAAATATAGTACAATTTATTTCAGCAAGCATATTAGGTTTATTTGTTCATTTACTTCTCGTATATGTTCATCCACCATTCTGGCTGTATCTCCATCTAAACAGTCGATACCAGTAACCTCAATATCAGTATCCTGTTGTCCCATCTCTTCTTGTGTAACAACTTGTTCACCAGCTGCCAAATCTATTTCATCCATGACTTGCATGGTATGTATAGTAGGCTCTGCTGTTTCCTGAGTGGTTACATGACTCTGTACATTTTCCATGTCATTCTGTATTCTGTTAATATTCCTTTGAATTCTCTTCATTTCTTCTACTTCTTCCAAATCCCTTTTCGATATGCGTACAATCTCCTGCTTGGCAATTTCCTTTAACATTTCCATGAACATTCCCTCAGTGTGTAAACATTTCTCACGAAAATCAAATAACTGATCCAATTTGTAAGCACACTCCTCGCATACCACTTTTGGCAGTTGATCAGTCATAGACACCTAAAAATAATCAATTAACTGACAACACTGATACAATAAATATATATATATATATACACATGTATACGTATATCCTTTTAATGAATATGCTGAATGCCATCACAATCTTCAGTTTTTTTCAAAGCAGTTGCATATGATTTGAGATTAATGCACAGCTTGCTCTTTGTCATAAGAAGATCGTGAAGCCTTGCACTAATTTTCTTCCTCTATTTATAGTTAAATTAGAAAGAGGGGGTGAAGACAAATCACTGAAGATTGCTCCTCTATCGTTTGTGTATGACTTTACCTGCACTGGCAAACACGCGGCTATTTTCTTGTCAATGTTGCGCATCTGATCGCCGGCTTCGAAAATTGGTAATCCCATTAGGATACCAGTTTTAGTTGCGCATAGTCGACATAAATAATCAAATTCCTCGACGACGGCCATATCAACAGAACGAGGAGGATCGTCTCGTTGCCAGATTAAAACGGACTCCTTCGAAGGACCGATTGCAACGATTTTTACTTTAAGAAACCCAATGGCCAAGGTCTTTCTACGTGATTTGAGATACTTGTGCCGTACATTACGACATTTCTTAATTCGTCTCCTGCCGAACTTCAGTTGAAAGTTTCTCTACTCTTTTACAGATATGCATTATCCGAGGACATTTGTCAAGTAAGTTTGCGTTCACACCATCAGAGACCCTCTTACAATCAGTCGTGGCATCCGTAGCGGGGGAATTAGCTTGCGCTGCTCTCTTTTCATCTAAAAAGAATATGTTTCGTAGGTGGCGCGCTGAACATTCTTTCGATCGACTATCGAATATCGAGAAATATTTGCAATTGCATTTTTGAGCGACACTTATTTCGATAAATTTAATTTGCAGAGATGTATGATGATAATTTAAGGACAAAAATTATTGCATTTAAAAAAAACTTACCCTATAGATAATTCGTTGGATTGTAGATAATTTTTTTTAATGCAATTTCATTGACAAAAAAAATCTTCATTTAAAAAAGTAAATAGTGCACTACGGTATTACGTACTTGAAATCAAATTTTCGTACACTTTTATTAATTTGTTAAAATTAAATTCTATCAAAAGTCTTTTAAATGAGGGAAGAAGAAAGAATATATTAAATGAGTTTTTGAATAATTTTGTATTAAATATCTAAATATTTTGCAGAAAGAAATGAAAAGTAGTGTTCGTATAATTAATATAATAATATAAAATCTATGTTTTTATTAAATTTTTATTTAGACATAATAAAATAAAGTAAAGTGATTAACGCCATTTTAGTTTTTAATTACCTTTTAGATTAAATATATATTAATTTTGTTACCTAAATGAATACAAGTTAACTTTGTTACAATGTTAACTTGTATTCATATACAAGCGTTCGTTCATCATATCGGTATATAAACATGCTTTACTGAATTGCTAATAAAAATGGCGACAAGTAAATCAGGAAACTTACAAAAACGAAAATTAATGATCGAACGGAATAATACAGATGAAGAAATGGCTAGTGAGTATTTTCAACTACATTTTGCAAGACTTAATTATTATCTGCCTTGAATACTTGTTGATAAAATGACAAGTTTATTGTTTACATGCTTGAATTTTAAGCTGCTGTTTATCTTATTTTAATCAGCATAATTGAACAGTTAAATCTATTCTAAGTATAAATGTATATGGTTCTGGCATTTACAAGTTAGATTTTAAGTTAAGTAAATTTAATTGCCCAGAAATAATTTAGTTCTTCAAATGCATAATTTCTAACCTAAAAGTTTTTCTTGATTACAGAGAAAGTCAAAATTGTTATAACAAATTCAGAACCTCCACGACTGTGTCCTTATTTAGATACGATAAATCGTCAATTTTTAGACTTTGATTTTGAAAAGCTATGTTCAGTGTCGTTGTCAAGAATTAATGTATATGCTTGTCTAGTATGTGGAAAATATTTCCAAGGTAGAGGTACAAACACTCACGCGTATACCCACAGTGTAGCTGAAAGTCATCATGTTTTTTTGAATCTTCATACTTTAAAATTTTATTGTTTACCTGACAATTATGAAATAATTGGTAAGAAAATATTTCTTTATTTTATTTGTCTACCAACAATCAATGATGTTTCTTAATATATGATAACTATTATTCAGATTCGTCATTGGATGACATAAAGTATGTTTTAAATCCAACATTTGATAAAGCACAAATTGCGCAGTTAGATAAAAGTAATAAGTTATCGAGAGCCATAGATGGATCTTTATATTCACCTGGTATTGTGGGAATGAATAATATTAAAGCAAATGATTATTGTAATGTTATTTTACAAGTGAGTTATTTTGAAGTACATTAACTCTTTTTAGGCCTCTTTTATAGTATACAATTATAATAGTTCAATATTTTAGGCACTTTCTCATGTTACACCTTTAAGAGATTTCTTTTTGAGGGAATCTAATTATTCTCACGTCAAAAGGCCACCTGGAGATTCTTCTTATCTTTTAGTTCAACGATTTGGAGAATTAATGAGAAAATTATGGAATCCACGTAATTTCAAAGCACATGTCAGTCCACATGAAATGTTACAAGCTGTCGTTTTATGGAGTAAAAAGAGGTTCCAGTTTACTGAACAGGGTATAAAAAAACTATATTATAGCAAATATTGTTATTTTTTGTTAATAAATTTTATTTACAAATATAAAATTTTTAGGCGATCCAATTGACTTTCTTTCGTGGTTCTTAAATGCTCTTCATCTAGCATTAAATGGTACAAAAAAACGTGATTCTAGTATTGTATATAAAACATTTTTGGGTCACATGCGGATATATACACGAAAGATACCACCACTTGAGTTAGATGAAAGTCAAAGGAGCGAATTACTTCATACTGTAGAATATGGTGAAACTGTAACAGAAAGCCCATTTTTATATTTAACATGTGATTTGCCACCACCACCTCTTTTCAAAGATCAATTTACTGAAAATATTATTCCTCAAGTAAATATTGAATACAAGCTTTGATTATCACATTATCATAAGATGTATGTTTTTTCATTTGTTTATATAGGTTAATTTATATACATTATTAAATAAATTTAATGCCGTAACTGAAAAAGAATACAAAACTTATAAGGAAAATTTTATGAAAAGATTTGAGATAACAGAACTTCCTCCGTATCTTATACTTTATATAAAAGTAAGTATATAACTAGTAGAAATTAGATAGACACATTTTTTATTTTCTTTTTTTTTACAGAGATTTACGAAGAATACATTTTTTGTAGAAAAAAATCCCACCATAGTTAATTTCCCAGTTAAGTAAGTAATGTTTTACAATATTATTTTATTAATGAATAATGCAAATGAATTTAAAAGTACATACTGCTTTCAGAAATGTCGATTTTGGGGATATTTTAACACCTGAAGTGAAACAAAAACATCCATTTACAACATACGATCTAGTAGCAAATATAGTTCATGACGGTGAGCCTGGTCAAGGAACATACAGAGTCCACATTTTACATAGAGCAACGGGTCAATGGTATGAGTTGCAAGATTTACATGTAACCCAGATTTTACCTCAAATGATAACATTGACCGAAGCATATATTCAAGTATGTATTAATTAACAAATATTAGCTTAAATAATATTAAACAGTAGAAAGAAAATTTTTTAATCTTTCTTAATCTTTTTAATCTTTTTTCCAGATTTACGAACTAAAAAAAGATATATGTACAGAAAATGGTGACAATAAAAGCAAAAGAATTATGTGATAGATACAATTTTATAAATAAAATATTTCAATTTTTCACTTTCCCATGTCTTTTGTTTCATACTATCCTCAATAAATAAAAAATAATAAATTCACTATACAATCTACTTTTAATTAAAAATCGCTATATAAATTATCATAGATTGCAAATACCTAAAAAGTATCTATATTTTGTAAATTTATCTAATTTTCTGCAACGATAATTTTTCCAAGTTAAAGTAGCAAGTAAAGATAAAATGGGAAACGTAAAATCGAATTTAATGGAGAGAAAAATTCTGAATGTTACCTTCTTACGTGTCTACCGCGTTTGACCCTGCGGCCCGCCGATTGCGTCGAAAGTTGCCGAACTTTACCGAGAAGATCGGAAGTACAAACTGGAAGTAGAAGCGGCTACAGTCAGTAGGGGGGGATTCGCGCGTGGTGGGGATCGCAGTGTCGCGCCGAAGCCGAAGCGAACCGGAGTAGAGTTACAGCCGGCCACGCGAGACGGTCACGAGCGAACGTTTTCTGCAATTCGCGGTTTTTCCATCTCGTTTTCTGTCGCGAGTTCTCTTTTTTCGCAGTGCACCGATATAAACGTGTTTCGCGTATCATTTCGCAAACGCGCTAGTGATACTGACGTTTCTCTCTCCCTTGGTCGTATAATTCATACAGCCGCGAGTGATTTTCTCTGTGTGTACATACGTTGTGTTGTCTAGTGTGTTCTCAGCACGTGGATTATTGTTGTTGGAAGCGACAATTGAAGCTTCGGTGAGTGTTGTCCCTTGTTTCAATAATAATTTCTTTCGAAAAAGCTACGAGGTACATAAGTTTACAAACATTCACGAGAAATATAATCACTGGCAGACATAGCTGTACAACGCATTTAAGAATTTTCGAATATTCTTGCAATAATTCAGCGATAACGGTTCCGTAGTATTTTCTGTGGCCGGTATTTGAGAATCTCTATCCTCTTCAAAGAGTTCCCGCGTAAGGCTATAATTACAATGGCCAAGTATTCGGAGGAATTGGCGTTTTGATTGGCATGTACTATCTGTAAATCGAAATACATTCGTAAGAATTCTCCATAGTAATTCAAAAGCTATTTGTACGTACTTTTATTCTTTGATGAAACTTTTCTCTTTTTTATTATTAGAGTCCACGCGCCATTTTTGTAGTACATACATGTTAAACTTTCGTAGTCACGTGATACGAAGTTTAACACGAATTTGAATCTAATCTTAATCACTATGATTTTGACATATTGACTATGCATCCATAGTCCAAAACTTCTTTGCATTCATTCCTTTTCATTATCAACACGCGTGATACCGAAATTCGGAGTGGTGAAGCGCGGGAGTCACGTTTCAATGGTAATTTTCTCGTTGCTTGGTTATTCTTGTACATGCACATGGTCCATGATTTATGTTGGCGTCTTGGCGGTACGCGCTGCCTTCCAGTAACCGCTCCGAATACCTGTTCCATGCGAACCTCGAAAAAATTGTCTGATTGCGTGGCCACATCCGTGGCGGAGGAGCGAGTTTGAACGTTCCTTGGTTAAAAAGTGGGGGGAGGTACGTTGACTCTCGAAGAAGTCGCGAGTTTCGGATTCCTAGCATCTCGCTTGTCGGTAATCGTTGCATCGTGTAAACCAGTTTCCGCGTGCGAGAGGATCCCCGATGACATATCGAAGGCACGTCATCAGTGTCGCGCGCTTTGTTGCACTGCCATTCTTTTTTTCCCTCAACGTTGCATTTTAACGTGCACGTGACACAATTCCTTCAAGGAAAAGCGAAGAACCATCTTTGCAATTTTTCATTGAACGTCCTCTGACGCAGAGTTGAATTATTTTAAATTGTAACATTTTTGAGATGATATGTTAATGAGTTTGTTTATTTTTTGCGTGATTGTGTACTTAGTAATAACGCATTATTAGACAAAGATCCGATTCAACGTGGGTGGGAAAGAAACATGGCGTCCATTAAGTTTATATACACATCGATGATTAATGTCTCATATCTCGATAAAAACGCTGCGTCTTTCCCCAAAGACATCCGAAATGTCTACCGTACATTTTGAACAAATCTTACAGTTAGGCTGCGAACATTTGTGCAAATTTATGTTTTTTTTTTCTTTTTTTTTTTCAAAAAAGTGCAGTCTAGGTAGGGAACTGTTTTATCTGCTAAATGTTATAATAGATACCTACTACACTTTTGCACGTCATGTACATTCTATGAATTTTCAAATTTCATGCAAATGCATTAGTTATCAAAATCACGACGATAATTGAGATTTGGATGAAACGCAGGAATCGGGTGGGAAATTCTGGAACCGCGGAGGATATTAGTGACACGAATGTGGAATGTTTTAAACGTGGGCAGTGTATTAAGCAGAGATGCACGACGCACCGTTTCGCTTTAAGATCCTTCAGCGACGCTCACGTTCTGCTATGCCTAATATTTCAACGTCCTCGCATTTCTGTCGGAAACGCGCGCACACATAGAGGAAACGCTAAAGAAACGCGTCCGTTCCTCCCGCGCGCCTCTTTTTAAGTACCCCACGAGAGATCCGCCTGAATGAATGTAAAAACGTGTCAAGGATGGAGATCATGGTTGCATTCATCTGCGAGTCACATCCTTGAGGCACTTAAATATCGATTGAGGATATAGGAGCGCGTTGTCAAACGCTTCCTGTCGAAGCTGTTCGATTACACGCGTACTTGTAACACACCTAGTTCATTGTCTCTTCTTTGCGACAATTCTATTCCTATTTTGGTGGCATAATAGTTGCAAGGATGTTCGAAGTTTGCTTATCTTTTCAAAGAATGGTGTAAATTTAGTTTGTAAATTTTCATTCAACGAAAGTTAATCTATAATAATGGAAAGGATATTTTCTAATTGAACTCTGTTTTTTTTTAAATATCTGTTTGCCAAATAATATTTTGTAACTTGGGAGCAGCTAATTCGTGAATGATTGTGAGTTTTTAATTTTATAACAAGGTCGATTTGATAGATAGAGGTGTCTCGTTTCTGGATAATCAAGCGAAACGATCGTATTTTTGGAAGTGACGGAAGATCTATCCAACTTGGTATGCTTTTATTGCCGTGAATTTCAAGTTTATTATGATTCTGGTATCACTGACGAGTGCTCAATGGCCCGAGGGGATAGAATTCTTTTTTTTTACATAAGTTAAGCGAAATCGCTGAACACGTTTCCATGGACGAATAACGAGATACATATATACTACATATATACTACATATAATTTATTCGTATAGTAACGAAGAACAAGAAATGTCATGTATCTCATTCATCAATAGTTTTATGACTCTTCGAGTACACTGATTAATACATATATTCATATATTCATATATTCATCCGTCGAATCATCGAATTATTGAATGCGTAAAATTCTAAGAAAAATCAGATATTCCTTGATATTTCCAGATTTTACTTGCATGTGTATCAGTTTTACCGAAAACGTTCAATTAATTACTCGTTTATCAACGCGAACCAAAGTTGAAAAATCCGCCGTCCGATGATAAACACCATTTTCCACTTTGCAAAATCATGAAATACCGCGCAACAAAACTATTCAACCGTAGACACGGAGCCGTGTCCAACGGGGATCTATCGACCTAGCCCAAACAAGGGCAAAGAGATAAAGATAAGCCGGAAGGGAAACGATCGATCCCAGCGGAAAACTCACGCGATACTCCGATGTATACGAGAGCCGCAATTAGAGAAAGAAAGCTGGCACCAGTATTAAACGAGGGATCTCCTCGTTTTTGCTTGCCCCATTCATCGGCGATTCATCGCGAGAGAAGGCAAACGATTGTTCTCCCTCGGAGCAGGAAGTCGCTCGCACGCGAAATAAAAAAATCCACGACGGTGAAAGTCGTGGGTTCTGTCGTTTGCTTTCGTCGTGCATCTTGATTCTTTCGCCGTTGAATTGGCCGAAGTGTAACGTGACACAAAAGAGCGTCGTAGGCCTCTGGTGGTAGATGTTGCGTACAGGTAGATGATAGAGGGGAGAAGAAAGAGCAAACGAGGAACAGCAGATGGCCAGCTGTTAGACCTATGCGCGATTTACCTATGGACGAACGGCCAAGGCTACAATGGGACTTTGTCGTTGGTGAATTGGGTTACACTGGTCACGTTCCCGTGGTTCCGAGCCACGGAGAACCCGGCCAACTCCTGCGTATCTCGGAACAGTTAGAAGTCGATGGTCCGATTCGAATTCCACGCAGAACCGCGTATTATCGCTCGTCTGACCGTGACGAACCTGCCTTTTCTGAATTGTTTTTACCGAATCGTTATTATTTTATAGTGATTCTATTACGCGTTTGCCACGGATTCGCGAGGAATTATGTGTAACAGACGTCTCCGAGCTGCGTGTTGTTTCGTAACGGGGAATAACTGTTTAATCGAAGAAATTTCCTCGCATGGTTCTCGCACATAGAAGACAATGCTACTGTAGTAGAATTTTTGGAATTTGCGAAACGTAATCTCACGCAGTGGAGAGTAATTAATAATTTATTAATAACTTTGTGGAGATTTTCACATGACAAATTTCACTCGATAGTAATACCAGGCTCTAGAAAAGTTTTTTTTAACGACGTTACTGTAAAATCGTTGGAATATCTTAGTATAGTTTCGTAAATTTTTCTGGAAACTATCATCTAGTGGATTCTGTAGTATGGCTTTTGGAATTTTGTAGAGAATAGCTCTAAAACTTACGTTACACAATTGAGAACGTCAGTTCGAGGTCCTGTGTGAAGTTATTATATCACATATGCGCTTGAAGAACGTTTGTTCTCGCGAAAAGGTGCACAAACGCAGTATCAACATCCCACGTATTTTTTGTAATGATTTGTGCCAGGAAATACTCAACAGAGATATTTACAGGAGAGTTATTATGAAAAACAGGTGTAAAATTGTTCGTATTTCGAGTACTTAATTTTCATTGTCGCTTTTAAATCAAGAGGCAATCGAACGTTGAAAGTTTCACGAATTTTCGGAAATTTACCAGTTTGAATTGTCTTCTTAATGTCTGAATTAGTTTCTTCCTGGTCTATTCATAAAAGTGTTAGCACATTGCTACATTAGACTCACAGCGCGTTTATCCTCGTTGAGACTCGTTCCACCAGCTTTGAATCTGCAAACCTAACGACGGTCGGTATTTTCCGATTCAACAGACGTAGAACAGCTTGTAAGTAGTTGATCATTTCCCGGTCTCTCGGCTTCTCCGATCACTTTCCTTTTGCCAAGAAAGAAAGAAAGTAAGGATCGAAGGATTTACGTCTTCATTCGCGCATCGAGCATGTGAAGAATGCTTTGTCGAAGAAGATTAATTCAATTAAAGCCTCCTTTGAAAAATGCGTGTCACCTGACGTGACATAAGCGAGATAAGTCGATGCTGAAGCGAATCGAGACAAAAGCTCGTGCTTCGCAATAATTCGTAAAAGCGGTCAAAGGCAGAAGGATTCCTTTGGAAGGATTCCAGTCAAAGTCTCGTTTTATTTTACAAGAAATTCATAAAGGAGGAACTGACGTTATGTTCCGACCGCACGGCAAAGAAATAAATGTATTTTTCATACAGTTGCGATCCGTCGATAGCGTGAAGCTTCTGTTTCAAAGAAACAGAAAAACAACGAGATCTGAGGGGAAGCACGCTGAAAGCTGCTGTGTATCGCGAGTTAACGTGCCTGTGAACGTCTCGTTAATTTCTATCGCAGCTACACGGCTTTATTTCGCTTCGAACGGTCGAGATCAAAGTTTGTTAGGTGGTTTGAGATACAGGAATAGGGGAACTTTGAAACATCGTAGATAGGATTTTCGAATGGAAGAACATCACACTCGAAGGCAGGCTCGTTCTTCCGGGATAACGATCGAATTCCCGTATATTTCACTTGCACGACACTTCTCAGCCTGAACAGCTAGCGCGATCTAAACTCGTCCGCGAACTAGGACGCGCAAAGAGAGCCTTTCGCAAATTTTGAAATCTAGGACGACCGTCTAAAAGGAAAACTTCTTCTTTAATGGGGAGCTCGCGTGGCTTTTGCATAAGAGAGAAACTGATAGGTTCGTGTTCAAGTAACAGCGAGACGGTTAAATGAGCCGGACGTTTCTGTCGAACGTTCTAATTTTAATACGCGAACAGGCTGGAAACATCGGAAATTTAGGGAGAAGTTGATCGTAAAATTTAGCCTTTAGTCACTTTATTTATCAACCGATCGATACGATTCTTTGACGTTGAACCAACAATTTTAAAGTTTCGTTTGAATTAACTTTAGTTAATAATTGTAAAAATATTAAAGATAAAATAGTCATGTATTTTCTGTTTTTTTAGGTTATGTTACGTCTCTTTCTTACAATAGCTTGATAGTAAGAGCAAATTTCAGTGATTCGTGCAGTTTAAACGAAATTGTTGTCAAGGAAATTGTCCAAAATTGTTATCAACTTTAATGAACAGAATATTGAAGATAAAATCGACGTGTATTTTCTTTTTTTGAGGTTATGTTACGTCTCTCTCTTGCAATAAGTTGACAACACGTTGCAGTGATTCATACAGTTCAAACTGTATTGTCACCGATTAACCTCATTAATCTAATGGCTTAATGATATATACTTTAACGATGTATTGTAGCTGCACCTTCTTCTTTATCTGACACTTTCAAGGAGTCATTTTTTCCAAGAAATAATATCGCTGATAACGCGCTTGGAAAAAAAATACTAGGTTTAATCCTCGAATTAAATTTCTCAACGCCTTCGGCAAATAACAAACTCTAGCTTTACAACATTAAAATTGTTAGTCTCGAAAATTGTCAACTTTTATACCCGATCTTTTAAAATTTGAACGATGTATTCCAAATTTAAAAAAATGGCAAACCAAAAAGATGAGAACGTAGAATAATTTGTATAGAGGTAATATTATTAATTCGAAAATTCACACTATAATACCATGTAGATCGAATCTACTAAAACTACATTTAAAGCTCTCCTCTCCCGCCCCTCCAAAAATGAAAAATAATATAAACCATAAATCATCGCGACTTCTCCCCCACGCAAATCGTGACAAAAGGGACGTCGACTAAAAAGACACTCGAGCGGGAACAGCGAAATGATGCGAATAAACAGGCGGCAGGTGGAAAAAGCTGGAAGAGGGTGGACGGGTTGTTGTTTGGCCCTGTCTATGCGACGTGACGCGCACACTTTCGACCGGTGCTCTTCACGCCGATGATTAGAAGCGGAAGGACACCGTCGTGACTCGCGCAGATTGAATACAATGGTCACGGTGTACCCTCATTTACGTAATGCACTACGAGAACGAGACAATGCCGTCTGGCGTTTCTTCTCTTTCGTTTATGATTCGTTGCCTGTGAGACACGAGAAGGAAAAATTACAGGGTGGCTCTCGTTGCCGTGTCGTTACCACCTTTCGAACGTGAAATCTCGAGAGTTTCTCCTCTCCTCTTCTCTCTTTCTCTGTCTCTCAACCCGCGTACGTGTCTCGTTTCTCACTTGGTAACGCCGCGTATTTGCCTTTTATAGAACGCGAGAGAGGGAAGAGATTCAAGTGCATCCTCGTAGTCGAGCGCGTAGGTGCAGCGACGCGCCAATGGCGATTTCTCTGGAGACTGTTTTTCCTTTTTTTTTTTTATTTTTTTCTCTTGCTTTTCTTTTCTTTTCTTTTTTTTTTTTTTCTTTCTTTTTTGATCTTCGTACAACGTTGCCACGCCACCGACAAGCGGAAAACCTGGTCGGTGCGGAATTGCAATTAATTAAAAAGTTAAACGCAGCCCGATGATCGCGCGCCGCTTCTTGCGCGTAGTTCCCTTTTGTCGTAGTTGTTCCGACTTCTCTCTTCCTTTTTTTCGTTTCAACGAGCTGCCGTTGTCGTTTTAGCTTTCCACGCGCTTCCTTTTATTTCCTCCCCGTTACGGTTAAGTGGCTTCCGAACGATTTATTTTTTTTTCCCTGCGATTTTTGTGTCACGATCCAGCGAGAGTCTTTCGGATTACGGATTTCGGTGTTTTTTTTTTTTTTTTTTTTTTGATATTTTTCGCTTTGACTTCAAGATTTGATGTCATTGATTTGCCAGAAAGCGTTGTATTTATACTAGTTATGAATGTTATTTTACTGTCTGGTTCTAATTACCATTTAAAATTTACTTCTTTAGTTGTTAGTAATATAAAAATCCGCGATCTAATTAACATTTTTACATATTGATTAACATTCTTTAAAGTCTAGTTGGGCCAGCTATTAATTAGTATTTTTAAAGACCAAAGAAATAACATGTAAAAATTGCCTTAATACAATCATTATTAACAGGACCATTTCACCATTTCATTGAAACAATTTTCTCTATATGTTAATTAGTCTGCGGATTTTATGCATTATATCTATGGAAAATTTGAAGATGTGAAAACGCACACGACGCACATAGCGTGCAAAAATATATAAAATATCCAAAGAATTATATTATTCATAGCAATATGTAGAAGAAATGAATGCTTCCTGTTTAGATTCCGTTTCTTCGATAATGTTCACGGAAATTTAAAAATTCACCAAAATCCGCAGTTATCTAATGATAATTGTGCGACGAATCGACAGTCGCATTTAATTTTAAAGTAAATCACGTCGAACATTTCCAGCAAACAACAATAACAGATTCTCCCCAATAAATGATGCACCAATCTATCCCAGACTATTGCACGTGCATCGATTTTCTCCAAGATTGCTTTTGCACCTGTACGATCGATAAATACACCATGTCCACGCGAGGTTACGAGGAAGTATTTCCCTCGAAAAAGAAAGGCGGAAGATTGCCTCCTTCTTTCGCGGCGGAAAATCCTCTGAATGAGAAATCACGGAGTGGAAAGGTCTGAGTGGCAATAAGACAGTCGCGTAGTTATACGTCGGAAAAGCAATCGTGCTTATTCTTTTGGAACGAAAATCCGTCTCGTTCACTGTGATACGGTGTCGAACTTCCTGTCTTTGATTATCACTTACGTAACGAGGCAATCGGAAACGCGTTTGAACGAGAGTGTGGTCGAATTTTCAAGAACAACCAAGTCAATCGCCTGATTAAAGTCTGTAATAATTTTTCTAATTTTGGGGCTTGGTGAAATTTTGGGGTTACCGAAGCTTTTTATTACAAAGAAATCTAAATAAATTAATGTTGCATTTTTTTTTTTTAATTAATTAAGACTCTGAGGAATCTTGAAGTGGCATTTATATCTATTGCACGGATAATATCTTTCGTTTCTTATTGTACATTTTGGATTGCAAAGTTTAAACAGAAAAAAAAAATCGTATAGCAAGTTTCAAGGGCTCATTGTGATGAGAAAATTTCAATCTTCGAGACTGTGCTAGATTTGGCAATGAAAAAAATTTTTTAACGTTTTTACACGTAATTTTTGAATTTTTACAATTTTTGAGGAAAAAAGTATCCTTATTTTCCCAGCCGCCTACGCGATGTAAAAACATTAAAAAAAAAGAGAGAGAGAATGAAGTTAGGATTGTCAAAGTAGAAGCTTCACACTTTATATATATATGTATATATCGATCGTTGTATGACCTTTCTTTACAAAGTTAAATTACTTTAAATTAGCGACAATTTTTCACCGTCATTGGTACAGTTATGCTGTTCGCTGCGAATCGTCCGAACGAAACGTGATTGCGCCGGTGTTCGAAATACGAAACTCATAGTCTCGACTGAAACTCTGAAGTGTTGATATTACGTCGTTCCCAGAGATTACGCACAATGGCCGACTGAACAGTTTTAAATTTCGCTGGGAGGGAATTGGCCAACTTTGTTTCCCCTCACCATGGAAACATCGAATTATATCGAATTACATCTCTCTCGTCTTGTTAAAAAATTCATCGTCTTGTTAGAAAATTCATCTATCTTACGATCGTCTCGACGTATCTAACAGATACGTCTAGAAGGAAGACGTATGTAACGTTTCGCGTGTACGTACGTACGTAGCTTCCCATTGTGAGCATAAATCTTTGTTACGACTTTATACGATGCCGGTTAGTATTCCTCCGGTAACAAAATTTTCTCCATAAATACGTCGCCTGACAGCGTATAAATTGCCGGCGGAGAGACACCGGCAGGTGTAACATTCTGCAAGGATTTTATTGTCAAAGTTTGCGTCGCCGCGTTAATAGCCGAATAGTTGTCAACTGCCGAATAACAAGAATCCTCTCCTTTTTTCTCTCTAATTTCATTATTCGTAGTCGCGTCAACGACTTGGAACTAAATCTTGCAGTTTATTATAAAACTTAGACCCAGGAATCTCAGAAAATGTATTAATTTTAGCTTCTTTATCCTAGGGAAGAACTTGCGTTTAGTTGATGCGTCTATTATATGCTCCACTGTCAATTGAATTTTGCACAAATCACAAGTTGGGGGATCTCCTTTGTGTCGGCAGAGGAACAAGCGATTATCTTCTTAAAAAATTCATTTTTTCGATTCTTGTTGGCATTTGATTTTCTGTTTCGAGTCGGAAAGTATCCCGTAACTTTGTTGCTAGAAAGCAGGTGAATTTCCCTGCGATAGTAGCGATAGTTCGCCGCGACCGAACGAAAGGAAGCAAATTGGCGCATCGGTTTGCATGGTAAACAGGTTTCGAGTAATTATATAAGGATGGTAGAAAGTGGGCCCCGATCGTAATCGCGGACTCCGCGGACAAAAGAGCGTGGGTCCCAAAGGGTTAGAACGCCTATTAAGACGCCAATTATACTGGCAGCATACTTCCAAGTTGCCACACTGGCAAGTTTTCCGCTGTAGAGAGGGATCACTGAAACGCGACCGCCGAGGAAAAATTCCACTTCCGTTAGCCTGTCCTTCTAGCCGCGATCTTGCTCGCGAGGTAACCCACATGACGAACCACCCATACGCTTCTTTCTTCCTTCCTTCCTTCCTTCCTTCCTTTCTTTCTTTCTTTCTTTCTTTCTTTCTTTCTTTCTTTCTTTCTTTCTTTCGTCTTGCACATCTGTGCGCTTGCATACGTTGCAACGGGGCGTACACAGACAGACAGACAGACAGACACACAGGTACACGTGCATCGGGAAGCCTTTATATCGGATTCACGGAGGGTGCCCCGAAGGGCCGGTGCACGCCATCACCGACAGCCAATCGATCCGCTACCTTTCCTTTCCTTTCCTTTCCTTTTGTTTCGTTTCGTTTCGTCAACTATTCCTTCCAACAACTCGTTGCTTCTACTCTTCTTCCTTTCTTTTTTCTTCTTTTTATTTCTCGGATGGAATACACACCTAACGCGCGGTTTGAAAATTTTCGGGGGTGAGCGTCGATAATGGAAAATTAATTTTGTTCGTGTTCCTTTTCCATGTCTATCGAGAATTTACTTTCACTAGTTACTACACGTTGATCGTTCGCATCAACCGTGTTCGGGTGACAGTCAAGTTTTCATTGGGAGACGACGTTATTTTGAAATTTTGAGGCAAAGGTTTAATAATATGTAGTACAAAGAATTAATAGAGCTTTTAATAGTGAATCGTTTTTATATTAAGCAAATTAAATTGCCGAATAACGATATGATAATAATGATAGTAAATTTTTGAATTATTTTGAAGAAGTCGTAATTACATTATTTACATAAAGACACATAATACCATGATAGTTGTTTGTGATATATTGCAAAAACATTATGGAATTTAGGTATCTGGTTGTAAATTCTCTAAACTTCTAGCCTATGCTCGAGGAATGCAAAAACTAATATGACGAGCCATCACCGAAGCATGTCCATGTCGTAAAATTCGCAGAAAAAGTAAAAAACAAAAACATAAAAAAAAGAATGCCTCAGGGGAGTAAGCCTGGATTCGTGGCCCTGCGAAAAACTCACAGCATCGGCGTGTCAATATTATGTACATATATATAATATTTTTCAATAGTATACTTTTAATATTGTGTTTTAATACTGAATGCTTTTTTTGAATAGTGAGGTCAATGTAAATTAAACCTTGGAACTATTAAAAGTAAGAAAGCTTCTCGAAAGCGGATATCGCAGAGGTTTAACGAAATTGCGATCGACTCTTTCATTCGTACCTGCTCGAAGATAAATTTTTAATGTCGAATGAAAGGATTAAATCGCAAGTTTAATATATTTGCCCTCGGAAAAGTTGCCAACTTTTATTTTACTGTGACTTTACAGTTACACTTACAATTTTTCAATGTTGACGCTTGAAAAGAAAATTAATTATTTATAGTAATATAAATATATAATATAGTAATATATAGTATAATAAATAATTATTAAATAATACCTATTATTTAACAATACAAATTTGTAGTATCTGTTATTTAATAATATTTAGTAATTATTTACTAATTATTAGTTAATAGAACTAACGAGACGATATTGCCAAAAAAATTAACAAACTGAGACTTAGTTTTCGCCTAGGGAAGCTTCCGAACAGTGTCTAACCTAAAATTAGCCTCGTGCATATCTAAAACCGGTACGTGTTTTCTGCCGTTACCCTCTTTTTGGCGCGCGCGCCGCTTTCCCAGTTGAAACCCCCTTAAAATTGGACCAGTGGTTTTCTGAGTCATCGTGCATAAGTCACACCATGACTTGGCTGCGTAAAGAGGAGGCTATTATGACCCACAGCCTACGTTTTCCGTTATATAGACGTTATTATCCGCACCACCTGTCTTAACGTGCGCTCTTCCCCTTCTTCCGTTATCTCTCTCCTTATATCTAAACGTTCGTCGTCCCTCTCTTACACGTGTCTCTTCCGTCTGAACATCCCTCTCTCCCCTTCTCTCTCTCTCTCTCTCTCTCTCTCTCTTTTATACGTGCAGATAGCCAACGTTTGCTTCCTCACGATCCTCCTCCTCGTTCTTTCGCTCTATCGGTCACCATATTCGTTCGCGTTGTTACACCTGCGACTTTAATGGCTCGGTGAACTGTTTCATTTAAAACTGCACGCGTTGATCATCGCCGTCAGCTCCGTTGATTGCCTGACCAAAATCGGTAACGCTGTTCGCGTTCTCTGATGAGATTTCAGCGCGTTTCGTCGATTACGTACGTGACGGTGACATCTAGTTAGGGGTGGCAGTGCTGCTTTGGAAACGAAGTATAGTTCTTTGGAAGTATTTAAATCAAGTATCAAGTACTTCTTTCTTCTTTGAATTTTTGAAAGTAGCGTTACTTCAGTTAATGATATGATGTTAATAAAATATTAATTAAATGTAAAATATAATAAATTAAAAATATTAATTATATAAAATATGGTAAATTAAAAATACTAATTATATAAAATATGATAAATTAAAAATATTAATTATATGTACGTATGTACATATTTTTATTTCAGCCTCTGGCCTTGAAATTGACTTTGGTTTTTACATTGCACATTTCGCATTGCGTTTATCCTAGCTTTTATAAAGTATAATAAGATATACAATAGTGCCTTCATAAGCGTCCACAGTCAGGATCGAAAATGGACGCTCAAGAGAGGTGGTGTATTCTGTGAATTGACATCGAAAGAATTAGTGCCCAATTCCAAAAATTGTTGGGGATAAACGACAGACACTTACGAGTCCAAAAAGTGCAATACAAGGACACTGCTATAATATAATAATATGTAACATTTGGGGGAATGAGACAATATCAAAGGATCGATCGCTAGTTACGAAGAAAATATATTGGAGGTTTTAACTGTGAATCGACGGTTCGTTGGTTCTTCTTCTTCTTCTTTTTTTTTTTAATATTCCTCCTGCTGATTCCTGCAATTGTTGTTGATTGATTAAACGAAAGAGCATTCGTAAATAAAAAGATAAAATGCAATTTTGCAGCACGCTAGATATCTTACAATTCAGCTTGCAAATTGGAAGCAGTGAATTATTCGTGTGGGGCATTTTAATTGTCCTTTCCTTTCTTTTTCGCTTCTGTTTTCGGTTCGTGCAATAATTGGAGGATCTCGTGCGTAAAGAACGAATGGACACGTCGTGTACAATGCGTGATTTGGGTTTTACAATATTTTAAAATCTCGAAGCAGATTAGAAATAAAATTGTTTCCTATCGTCTATCGTAGAAAGTATTATTCCGCTTCTTTAAGGAGAGTTTTTAGAAATTCAACCTTCGAATTTTTCCACCCACCGGATCTAGCCTCGTTACGAAAACAGAACGAGTCCCACACGTTCATCATGTGTCACAATCACTCGTTCGCATAAATCACTCGTTAAAATGTATTTTAATTACGGGGGCCGTGCGCGACACCTGTAACAAATACAGATACATGCTGATTCGCTGGGACATTGGTACGCAAATTACGGCTAAGATTCAGATTTCGCAACGAGCCGCGTGCTTAAACGCAAATTGTTTTCAATATTTCTCAAACGAGCTCGGGTTGCTCAATTCGTCTTGCATACAATTTTGAACGTGGTTATTCATTTAAACGACGATGACTGAATTTTAATTTTTAATTCGTTCGCAAGAAACATTTTAACAATTAATCTTGACTTTTTTAAACGTAATGGAATATTTAAAGAACGTCAACTGATGTGATTGTTAATTTGAATTACTGAATTCTAATCCTCGCAAGGAAGAAAAACTTTCTCGATTTTTTTCGAAGGATGTCGATCAATGTATCATATTGTACAGTACAAGAATTTTATTTTTGGCATTTATGCGTATAATATTTTGAAGAGACACCGCGAGTTTGCAAAGACGTTTACGCCGGCCAACCGAGCAGAGGCCGTGCTAAATCTTCGCGAAAGTAGGAGAACGTCGTGTGCCATGGCGCACAATAGCGAAGCGAGGCGATTGCACAACCCTAGGACCCTACTGTCGTTGAGCAGTCTCTGGAACTGGGGGGCCAGTTAGCAACCTGTGAAACGAACCTCTCGAACGAACGTACAGACTATTAATAAACACTGTGGCACACTTTTGGAAAATCGATTGCCACGAAAATAGAATTTTCACCCAAAGTATACAATGTACAGAAAGCGACAAATTTTCATATCCAATTATCCCGAAAATCCCGCTCCTTTTCCTCGACTTATCTTTGCACGTAGATGGCCATCTGTAGATTAGAATGCAGTTTCACTTGGAAGTCAAGCAACCTCTTTGATTTTCAATGTTCGAACATACTAATTTTCAAATTGTGTGTATTCTTTATGACACAATTGTTGTATTATTTTATTTGATTTATATTTAATGTATATTAATTTACTTGTTATATATTATTACTATATATTATTTTATATTATTTTACTTAATTTATTAAAATATACTATTTTTAATTAATTGCTAAAATAATATATTTTAAATTAATTACTAAAAATATACTATACTTTTATTTTATTTAATTCTAAAATATGGCGTTTCTCCTAAAGTGTCTGTAGCGCGGTGTGAATTTAGATATTCGTACGAAAAACAAAGTGACACACTTCAGCCGACGGACGTTCGTCTGAACGAAAAATACGATCGGTTAAGGTACAACGACTGGATAATCGACGGCTTGTCGTGCAATCGATCGAACGGGTGGCGAGAATTAAATTCAATGGCTTATCGACCACGCGTGATAGAAAGAAAAATAGGTGGAAACCTTCGGGCGGTGCGTCACTATCGAGGGGTCCTTGCCTTCCGGCTAATTGTATCGCTCGATTGCTTCCGGTCTCACGCTTCGCATAACTTCTCGTCGCCCGCGTCATCCTCCTTCGTTTCTTCTGTCGCTTCGTTTCACTGCTCGCGCAGATCGCGCGGAATTTCTCCCTGGCTTTTAGCCGCCGGTAATTCCGACCCGAAATGCCCCCGTGGAATTTCTCCGCGAAGTTCCTCCGACCGACGTTGTAAGGAACGCCAAAGAAGAACTCGAGGAACGAGAATAAGGGCTCTGATTCTATTTTCATTGTCGTTGGATTAACTCGACGCTCTGTCAGACTGGAAAATTAGCCAGTTAGCATTGTTTTAAATGCTCGCTATGGAGTTGAGTGAAACAATCTGAGTGTGCTTTTAAGTTAGGTACATGTTGGAACGTATAGCTCTTGGCTTGGGGAGACTTCGATGCTCCGCCATTGGAAGAACACTCGATCGATAAAGAATTTGGACGATCAATTTGTGACCTTTTTTTGTAAATTGGGTTATTTTTTTTCTCTTTATAAATTATTTTGTACTTATTTTTGTTTCTGTAATTTAGAATAAATTAAATAAAATAATTATTATTATATATTACATATATATTATTAAATAATAAAATAAAATAACTTAAAATAACTGGAGTGAATTTTTAAAAGTGCAAATATCACAGATATGTAGGCATCTCGTAGTTTATGAATAGGAATGTATTTTAAAGTACGAATATGAGATTATAACAATTTTAGAACTTAATGCAAACGAAGATTTAACACAAAAAAAAATATCTATAATTGTCTAAAAGTATCCACAAATATTTTAACATCTTTTTTATGTAGATAATCTTGTCAATATATATATTATTAAATAATAAAATAAAATAACTTAAACTGGAGTGAATTTTTAAAAGTGCAAATATCACAGATATATAGGCATCTCGTAGTCTATGAATAGGAATTTTAAAGTACGAATATAAAATTATAGCAGTTTTAAAACTTAATGCAAACGAAGATTTAACACAAAAAAAAAAAATATCTATAATTGTCTAAAAGTATCGATGAATATTTTAACATCTTTTTTACGTACGTAATCTTGTCGATTTTTTCGCAATCTCGCGAATTATTTCAGTTTCTTCGACGAGAACAAATACCTGAGCTTCGAGGGCTCTGCAACAAACTCGAAACTCGAAAGAACAACCCTTCCATCTACGTCTAAACGGCGTACAAATTCCCAATTTAATGCTTCCCAGCGTCCAGATCTCGTTGCCTCGAGCCAGATCGTATCGCGCGATAAATTCTCCCTCGTTTACTCGATTCGCTCAATTTTTGCGGGCAACGGGCGAAAAAATATTTCCACGCAGATCGAAGAAATCCAATCGAGACTTTCATTATGCCCGCTAGACAGACAGCTTTATGCTCGAATTACGTTGGCGGATGAAAATTTTTCTGACGGCTATATCGTACGTGTTTGAGGTGAGGAGAAAAAAGAACAGAAAAAAAAAAAAAAAAATGAAAAAAAAGACGGAGAAAATGGAAAAACTCGGAGTTTCGTCGACGAGGCGGATATGGTAACGCGTTCACGCATTAAGAGCGTGTTGCATCAATTTTCGTGTAATTTCATGGCAATTTCCCGATCCCTGGTTGAATCTTGCCACCGGTGAGGGTGAAAAGGCTTGAGGGGAGCTCGCATCTTCGAATTTATCTACCCTTGCGATCGACGCGTGAATTGGCCACGCAAGGAAAAATTTCGTATCGATTACTTGGCCAGGCGAAATTGCAAACATCATCGACTCGATGTTGTTCTGAGAAATTTTTCTTAGAATTATTTGACGTTTCGTACAATTATTTGCAGTTATTAAGGGGTTTCTCATACAATTATCGAAGGTTGAACAGGAGGACACAGTTTGTAAATATTGTATTTAATACAAAATTATTATTTTATTTATTACTTTTTACTATTCATTTTATTTATTATTATTTTAAAGTATTTTAAAGCATGACTTAAAGATTAGAATATTAGACAGGAGAAGAATCTGATAGAAAAATTTGCTTACGAACTTGTGGAAAAATAATTTAATTTTAATTTTACTTTATTCTGATGTTAAAAATTTGAAGATGCAAACGCGCGTAAAATGCACATAACGTATAAACATATAATATGTTTCGTGGTTACATATTCTGTGTTAGTTACATTCGCAAAAGTATGACTTTTGCAAAAAAATATCCGCGTTATTGATTTCTATCTCGGACAATGTATAAAATACAAAATAGAAATCAAAGTATCAGAAATTTCAGTAATTTAACAAAAAATTATTATCAGAGTCATCCGTAGTTCTACCGTTTCATTTCAACGATATTCACTTAATTTCAACTGTAATTTTAACGCTTTTGAAGTATATTTTTGACTTCGCGAACTGAATTATCTCAAATTATAACCACAGATTAAAAAGTTATCCTTGCCTCGAACAGGTCGCGTCCCAATTCCAACGCGGATTCATATTTGCTCAGAGATTCGCCTGGTTTCCTGGGCGCTTCAGGGCGACGAGCCTGATCTCGCGGTGGCTCGTTAAGTAAAAGAACGTTCGTACACACGTTTCACAGGACTTTCGTTCATAATTCATTTAATGCTCGTTATCACGCGACTGGAAAATCGTAGCCGCAGCCACGGAGTGAAGTTTTAATTATGCACCTGTAATTCCGTCGTGTGCCACCTTTGACATAAAAAGAGGAGGTGGTAGCTTAATTACGAGACGGTGGAATACCTGTGCGATACCTGTGTCTGCTTGCCCCCACGTGTGTTGCTCGTCTTTCTCGCGAAAGACGTCCCTTTTTAAATCCGTGAATTTAGAATAGACCGCCCTGTGCTTTTTATATATATATATATATAGTCGCGTGTTTTTATTTATATATATATTTATTTATTTATTTATATATATACGAATATTTAGAATAGAGCGCCCTGTGCTTTTTATTTATATATATAGTGGCGTGTTTTTATTTATATATATATTTATTTATTTATTTATATACGAATATTTAGAATAGAGTGCCCTGTGCTTTTTATTTATATATATATTTATTTATTTATATATATACGAAAACTGATTTTGGTGTCTAGTTTCAAGATTCTATGTATGTTTCGTTATTTGTAAAGTCAGAATTCACCTGGACGTGGAAGAATCAATTTCTGACAACTTTCTTCAGTGTTTCAAAGAAATTCTTTACGGATAGATCGTTTTACACGGAATCTGTTGTGGTGAATTTTAAAAGTGCAAACTTTCACGCGACACGAAAGAATTTTCCACTTTTCTGTCGAGCGTCTCTCTTCTTCGAATTGTCAATTGTTCCGAAACATGAATTCGCGTCCGATTTGACGAATTACATCTTAGAAGCTTAGCTAAATCAAATTAGCTACTGATCAAATTTTTCCCCCTATTACGTTTAGACTAAAAATAAAAAAATTAGAAAAAGAAGTAATTAAAACTACGTATTGCATATTACTGTACCGCGTAAAAATATCACGCGATATTTCCTTCGAGTCGAGTCGCATAATGAAAAAGACGCGTGCAAGAGGTGGCAACACTCGTTGCACCGACGCGACGGTTCTTCGAGCACGTAACACGCAGCGTGTTTTCGTGTTGGGATGTGTCCACGTGTTGTTGGTCGGCGACACGAGGAACCGGAAGTGGTTGCCGACTAAATATGCGCGGCCACGTATCACCGCGGTTCATTGTCGTTGGAACAACGACCGTCCAAGGGTCTCTCTCTCTCGGTTCGAGTGCCATTAAATCTCGGTGGCTCGTGGCACAACATTCAGCCGCGATCGAGCGATCGGACGATCGATCGTGAGCAACATCGGCGTCTGTTCGAAACGTGATCATTGTCGGTGGTACTCGCGTCCAACTAGACAAGAAGAGGGGAAATGTCATCGTCGATGAAATTCTTCAAAGGACACTGCGCGGCGGCGAGCGCAGGTGCAGCGCGAAAAATCGGTGGATATCGGCCTGGCTGTTTAAAATTTGTTTGAAATTTCGCTGCCTCCTCTTCGCTTATTAGCGAATTTTTTTTTTCTTTTTTTTTTTTTTTTTTNTTTTTTTTTTTTTTTTTTTTTTTTTTTTGGTGGTAATTTATTAGCTTTTATTGGAAGGTGATTTAATTCTCATTTTTCCCAGGTTAATTTGGCTTCGCGGGGGTAGTTGATTTAATAGTCGAAAATCAGCGTAAATTTGGGAAATAGGAAAATGAAATTTTTGCATATCGTTCGAAAAATTAAAATTTTTTTATATTTACAGTAACGTAGATCGAATGAGAGTTGCTAGGATTTTTTTAAAATATTTCTTACGAAATTGTTAAAAAGTATTACTTTTTTATACTGTATAAACTCTGTATAACAAAGTTGTATAAACTCTTTTTATATTTAAGGTAACGTAGATTGAACGAGAGTTGCTAGGCTTTGAAAATTTGTTAGGGTTTTATAACTACATAAAATTGTTAAAAAGTATTGCTTTTTTATACTTGTATAAACTCTTTTTATATTTACGGTAACGTAGATTGAATGAAAGTTGCTAAGATTTGAAAATTTGTTAGGCTTTTATAACTACGCAAAATTGTTAAAAAGTATTGTTTTTTTTATACTTGTATAAACTCTTTTTACATTTAAGGTAACGTTTGAGCGAGAGTCGAAAATTTGTCGCCGTCAAAATGAACAGATTGAATGTTTGGTTGCCGGTAGCTAGTAATTCGGACTAAAATTTCATTTGTCTCATTCGTCGAACGCTTGAAACTCTTCGAGACACTTCGCGAGATTGAATTTCTTTCCGCGATAATTCAACTAGAATTTAGAAGGGTCTCGCGCTCGCGGACTTCAAGGCCCGCACCCTCGAGCTGAAACTCTTCTTTCCGCTTTTCCGTGAATTAACCGAAAATCAGACAGACGTCTCATTAGCGGGAAGTTAATGTACGATTTTCTTTTTTCTCGCAAATTGTATTTATTGCAAGCAGTCGAGCAGATAACTATTCATCACGGGGAGAGAAGGGATGGAATTCCTGACCTCTGTTCTCAGTTACGACTTCTCGTCGAAAAGTTAACACTCCGTGCGCGATTTATCGCGTTTCCCGAAAAGTACGCGCGCGCGAGAGAGAAACACGATCCTATAAATTTTCGGCGACGCCTTTATTGCACGCTTCACTCCGCTTCTTCGCCAGCTCGTGGTTATAAATGGACGACGAGTTCTGTTCGTTCACTGGCCACGGTTACTCGTCCTATCAACTAATAAGATACGCGCGCTGTTATCGAAACGATCGTGATTCAGCACCGCGAAATGGATTTTAATTAAAATCCCGCTCCGAAGGTAGCCAAGACGATCGGATCGTAGGATATCCTGGCTCGATCGTTCGCTTCGTGTTTCTCCGACGAGAGTGTCGAACGTCGTTTAAACAAACATTTTAACGATTCTTGAACTGCCTCTATACGCGTCGCTGGTTATTCCAAAGCATGAATCTTTCATGCTCGCCATTTCCTTTTTAATTATCTGTCTGACAATCCATCGAATCGTAACTGGAATACGAATTTTGTTTACGGTTTGCCGGCAAATTTCGATTTTCTCACCGAGCGATTTTTATGGTCTACGCGCGGGTCTTATTTCGCGGTTGTGATTTCAAGGGAAAGAAGAATAATTTATGTTACATACGTTTATTGTAAGAACGCTGATTCAAAGGGGGATCAATTCTACATTACGAGCCGATCGAAAACGTTAATTATGTAGTGAATGGAAACACCGTAGTGTTACCGTGCAATGAGATTTTAATTGAATGGCAAAAGATGTTGGAGGTTGGAGAGCGAAAGAGGTGTGAAACGAGCGTTGTAAACTGTTCATTTCATTAACAGACGTTTCGAAAGGAATCTCGTCTGCAAATATCTTGACACTTGGAATTTTATTAATGTTTTTTTCTTTTTAAATAAAAATTTTAAATTGCGCTAATTATTCAGCTGATGATATAAAATTCGATCAATTATTTTCAATATTTCCGCTTCTCTGATCAAGAAACATCTTGGAAAACGAATGAAATGGAAATTACTCTGTTAGAAGGATATCAAAATTTCCAAATTCCAAGAGCGGCGGGCCTAAATTCTTACGAACGTTTGATTTGCATTAGAGTGCGGAGTTGAAATTGACGTCTGATTATTTATTATTAACAGACCACAAAAAAGAGAACATAGTCGTCGGTGGTATTAAACTTAAAATTATTTCAATACAAAGAGTCAAGAGTCAGTCCAAGCGATGTGACAGTAAAATTTTAAACATTTCAAAAAAAAAAAAAAACAAACGGAGTTATTCGAGCAAGTGAGCGTATACCGATCGAAAGGGAAACGCAACCATATTGCAGCCATGTTGTCGTTACATTTTTATTGGCGGTTCATCGTTCGCAAAATTATTCGAATCATAGTCAGACGACCGGAGACACGACGTGGAAGCGTTCGCGGATCTAAATTTACGCGGGGTGTTACATTAATAACGAACAGAGGGATGGAGGGAGGATCGAGGAGCAAGTTCGGGCCCCGCGACTCCGCGGTACAATGGTCAGTGAACCTCCCCTAACGCGAATCGATAACGCGTCGCTTTCAATAGGAGCACGCGAGGTCGCGAGCGACTTCACCTGCTTCACGATCGAATTCCAAGCTCGCGCACCAGCTAGGGAAGTTAATTGTCTCGGCCTCTAGACGCGTCGACGCTGGGAGGGCTGCAGAAAAAAAGCAGACGAAGAAGAAAGAAAAAAGCACGACGCAACTCCACGTTTTCGTCTATTTTTTCGCGCGAGTGTCTTCGCTCCCCGGACCGGAAGTAATCAGAGGAAGAGGTAGCTACACAAGCTTCCGGACGGTGTACACATGTGCATTCGAACGCGCGTACTTTCTGGTTTTTTCCCTCTTTTTCGCGGGAAGGAAGCCCGCGTTCAACTCTTTCTCTGGAGTCTGGAGAAGGCGGAATGCTTCGGACGATTCAACTGCCTCGAGCCTCTTTGATCTGGATTTTAATTCTCTTTCAATGTTTTCATAGTGGTGTTTTTTTTTTCTTTCTTTTTCTTTTTGGTTGACTTTTTGATAGCTCGTGGAATGGGCTTTGACGACTCGAGTGAGATTTTAGGCCGATGTGATTGATATCGATCTCCCCGATCGATTAGAACTGTCCTGCGAACTTTTTCAATAGAAAATTCGTTTTGAATTAATGTATAATGGAAGCGATAAAGTCAAGCATTACTACGTAATCAAATTAATCAATCGCGTAGGAATAATGAAATCAAATATTATTAATATGTAATAGTACTAATATATAATCAAATTAATCAATTGCGTAGGAATGACGGAATCAAATATTAATGTATAATAAAATAATATAATCAGAAAAAGTAGGTTTTTTTAGAATTAGTTTTCCAATTCTGAAACACTCGATGTATTTAAATTAATGTCAGAGAAAAGAGAACGATAGTGTTTGAATATTTGGTCCCATTCTGCAATGGAAATGCCATGCAAGTGAAACAATTTTAAACATAGAAATAAAACGAAGAAAATACGACTCAGTCGAAACGGAAGGAGGGGTTTATCGCGACGATAGTTTTTTGATTTTGCGACACGAACTCGTGTCGGTGTCGTCGTGAGGCAGAGTATCGTTGATGGAAGAAAGTAGGGTATCGTCAAACTGATTCGATTGAGCCGAAGGTTTGCGGTTCAATTGGAAACAAAATTGATTTTCTCCGTTCCATTATAGCGATTGGCCACTCGATATAACATTTTTTTTAGCTGGATGTTTGAAGAACGACGAGATCGGAAGTATTCGGTAAAGTAAATTGATTGAATTGTTCGCAAAGTTTACCGGACCGGTCAATACGAAGGCAGAACCGTGTTCGGATTTCTTTCGTTCCGCGATATCGATTGCCGTGTTTCTGTCGGTATCGCGTTCTACCTGTTAATCGACGTAGTAAAGTGAAGTTCGAAATTTTTGGTGAAACGATGGCTCATTGAATCAATAATTTTGTTTGCTTGTTTTTTAATTTCACTTTTATGGGAATTCGTACATCGAGCAAAAGATTATCTTCCAAACGAGGATTGTATTATATCAGACAAATTGCAATTACAGATATAATGCTATATTACAGATATAATATTATTTTACAGATTACAATTATGATATAATGCTATATTACAGATATAATATTATTTCACAGATTA
>NW_025110177.1:388950-395684 GCF_011392965.1 Frieseomelitta varia | reverse complement strand
TATTACAGATATAATATTATTTTACAGATTACAATTACAGACATAATGCTATATTACAGATATAATATTATTTTACAGATTGCAATTACAGACATAATGCTATATTACAGATATAATATTATTTTACAGATTGCAATTACAGACATAATGCTGTATTACAGATATAATATTATTTTACAGATTACAATTGCAGAGATAAAACTACAACAGATATAATTGCAGATATAATACTACAACAGATATAATTACAGATATAATACTATAATACAGACATAATATTATTTTTATTTTAAATTATCTAGACAATACAGAGTATTTAAAAAAATTAATACATTAGATTATACTGCCCTAGAACAGACGTGTCGAGCAGATGAAAGTAGAATTTTAATTAAAGAATAGAACTTTGATTTTAATATCTGAAAAATAGAATTTTACTTCAAATTATTCAACGAAAAAAGTTCATAGTAATGTGTCAAATTAAAAGATATATATTCAATTATATAATCAAATATATTCAATTATACAGCACTGCGTTGAACGTAATGAACGGATGTAAATAGAATTAATGGTCAGTTAATTTGTTCCCTGATTTTTCGTTGATAATGTTCAATTCGCTTTTCTTCGAATCGTGGCCTTATTACGTTTTTTTTTTTTTTTTTTTTTTTAACGGCAGACGAATTTTAATTAAAAAATTTCCAGCCAATCAATCCCAGTCGCTCGAATTCTACCATTGAATTCTTATTTTTCCTAACATAGAGAAAAGATTTCTTAATGCGGAACGATCACGATGATTTAATCACCGCAACAGCCGGTTCTCTGTCTTTTTCTGCGTTCTGAAAGTTTACGTCTTTCTCATAAATTTTTCACTGCTGATCCCCCTGCTGATAAGTTGAAAGAACCTGGCTGAAAAAGTTTTCGCTTACGATTCGTTCCATTGGAATGAAACGCGAAAGGGTAGCCGAGGTTGCAGGAAAAGTCCAAGGAACTTCGTCACGCGTTTCAAAGAGGCAAACAGAGGCAAACAGAAGCGGATGTACACGTAGAGAGAAAGTAGTTTCATCGATCGTTGCCTAGAATGTCAACTATCAACCGCGTTGGCTAGACACGCTGACGAAAATATGAAACTCGTCCGCTCGAAAAAAACTGACGGGGCGTGCATTTTTAATGAAGCGACAGCACAAGCGAGGAGGAACGCGAGCATTGTCTGTCGCGCATTTTTCGCGGGCATTCGCTAAATACTTTCGATTCCCTCGACGGTTTCCAGATGATCGACGCGACTTGAACTTGAGCTGCGTGCATTGTTAAACAATTCGTGCGAATTCTCCGAGTTTGCGAAAAGTTTTTGGAATTTTGAATTTTCTAATCTAAGCGTAGTCTCGTTAACTCGATCGTAGTTCAGATTTTTAACCAAAGATAGTAATTGAATATTGATACTACCAAAGTGGCCGAAATGAATTTATATATATTATAATTTTATATATTATTTATAATAATTTACAATAGTTTTATAATATTCTATAATTTATTGTAATTTATAATAATTTTATAGACACGAAATAGTTTATTTTTAGAAATTTAGATGAATTTTTGTAAAATGTATAAACGAAAGCTTGTGCAAGTTATTTTTTTCTCTGATGGAAATTTTATGCTTCAGTCGTCGATAGTTCTAGTGATAAATTGGCTTTTTTTTTTTTTTTTGTAATTTTTGGACTTGCGTCTGGAATACTCAACGGTCTTTAATTTATTCGATAAACATACAATTGTCCATAATTGTCACATCGAACATTCGGTCAATTTTCATTAATGTTGCAACGTTCGAGAGATTCTAGTTTGAATTAATTTTTATTTCGTCGAAAATCTCGTTCGCGTTACGTCGAAATGCGCGGAACGGGAGGACAGCTCAATACAGTCATTCTGACAGATTCGCGATAACCAGCGAGTAGAATTTAAATTCTGTCGATGTTCCCGCGCGACAGATGATTAATAGAGTCGCACGGTGATTAATGATTACGACCGTGGAAATGAAAAGACGACAGATAGTAAAATATGGCGGAAAGTGGCGCGCGTAGCTCGGAATAATTGCTTCTTGAGGAGGAAAGCGGTAAATACTTCGTCGATTGGCCGGATTGATCCTCGCGTTTTACCACCTCCTGCGATTTCTTACACCTGTGAATTACTATCACGGTAATTCTCGTGAAAGTATCTGCTGACAGAACAAATATATATTGCTCGATACTGCTAAAGATCTCGAAGGAGGTCGTTGCTATTTTAAGAGACGAGAGGCAAGAGAAACACGAGGAGTTAAATTCGCGAAATTAACTTTACTTACTTACTGGACCACGGACAACCATAAATTGTTCTTTTTTTTTCCGTAATTTTCAGTTTGATCGAATTTCAGAACGCAGAGTGTTAGATGTAGAATGAAATAAATCAACTTCTGTGATTATCCGAGTTATCTGTCAGAAATTATACAACATTTTCTAGATTACTAGAAAATTTAGGTTGAATTTTTCACAAAAATTTTTTTCTACCGCTGTCGACGAAGCTGCACGAGTTTTCATAGTCGTCAAGGACGCATTTGCGCGTTTATTTAAAAATTTAGAGACAGAGAAATGTCTGCTAATGGAAAACGGTAATACCTCAAAGTATCGAAATGAGCATGTTTCCCGTACATCTTTGATCAGCGTAACATCGATCGCGGATGTGAAAGAGCTCCCTTTCAAAGGAATCAATTAAAAATATACATACGTACGTACATGTGCATATATTTTTGTTCAATTTCTTGTAAAAGCGACTGTTTGTGCAAATTTACGGTATTATTAATACCGGAACGGCGGTGAATGAAATAACGGTTTGCTATAAATAGCTTTCGAATCTTTTCACGGGCGCAAAGCTTATAGATGAAGTGATAAGGCTGATTTTCATGCTGTCTCCAAACGGAAGCCGTGCATCACGCATTCGCGATTCCCGGTCTCGAATGAATACTCGTCGCCCCTGTGCTTTACACTGTTTATGTGTAATTTATGTGTTTATTTACACACCGTGTTCTTTTTCCGCCTTCCTTCTCTCTTTCTTTCTCTTCTCCACTCTTTTACAGTTTATGGTAGTAAACATTTTTCATACTCCTTCTAGCGCGCAACGCGTTTATCCGTCGTCTCTTTGTTTCTCTTTCCAACACACGCGCGCGCGACGTTCGAAAGGAAGAAGGCTCGCAATAATCCCCCGCGTTAAACTCGAGTCTACGATAAAATCATGCTAACCAGCCAGAATAAAGACTCGCGATACCGTATAACGTATGATAAACGAGCGTTTTTTTCTTCGCGCCGAGTATTTTACCTTTTAATTATACCTTTCGATATGCCGAGCAGTCTTGCAATTAGAGATTTATTCCGCGGTTGATCGTCGTGTTTCGCCGTGTGATCGAAAGATTTGACAATTGACGGAGGATGAAAAATTTCATCTTCCGCGCGATACAATTGGAGATGTATTTCGAGTAAATATTTAGTATTTGAGAAGCCCGTTGTGTTTGCGTTAAGTACGAATGTAAAAATGTATAATAATACATGAACATTGAAAGTGAGGTGTCCCTCGTATAATATTGAGAAAATTGAGACACATTTGATTCAAGTTTCGCTTTTTTATCGATGTTCGGTAAAAGTATCTGCCTCCATAAAAATCCGCAATCCATTTGCTACTCTTCTTCAGAAACTTAACTTGTCAGATGCACGCTGTTTGCGTGTCTTATTTCTGAAATCCTAGGTAAAGGTCCTTTGCTTTTTGCAAAGAATTCTTGTCTCCATGTTTCTTGTAGCTGCATTTCTTTTCACGAGTGAAAATTGTGAGAGTTCACGGATAATTGCGTGATCTAACTCTATCTTGCTCTTTATATTATATATAAACTAAATTTATTTAAAAAAAAACTAGATATTAATAAATACGGCAAACATTTAATTTCTAAATATATATTAATTTTTTATTTTACAAAAATTTTATTTAAATATATTTATATATATATATATATATTTAGATTATTTACTTTCGAGACAATTAAAATTATTAAAATAAATTAATTAACCCTGATACAAAAGTTACAAAATAAATTCTAACGATATTTCAAAAATTTCGCGAATGAGTGTTCAAATATTTTCACACCTACGTACATACATACATACATACATACGCTATCTCTATTAAAATAATATTAAAAGAATGTCTTAGGTTAGTAAATTAAATAGTACGAATTAAACGATGAATTAAGCAATAATAGTAGTAATAATAATAATTAGCAATTAAATAGTAATAGTAATAATAGAAAATAATAATAATTAAATAATAGTATCGGAAGGAACGTCTCTGTTAAAAAAAAAGTGCATCAAAGTCAAATTGCTCGATAGAACGCTGCTCGTAACGTAAAAAATTAAAACAATCCATTCTAATTCAACGTATATGAAACGAAGGCAACGGGTCACGAAATCGATTATTATTCCGCCGTTCTAAATTTCAAATTACACGTTAGACACATGCGGGGATACAGAATACAAGGTATTGCAGAATACAACGAATAATATAGAATTTTCCAGCAAACAGAAGAAAATGAAGGGAGTGTCAGTCGTTGCCGACATTTCCTGGGAGAAGCCATGCGTCGTGCACGGTCACGGTTCTTCGTTTCGTCGCGAACGTACCGCAAAAGCCAGGGCAATTGAAACGTGAAACTTAGCCGCGAAGCCTTTAGTCATGCTCGTCGATTATCCCGGACGTAATATTGATTGCACAGCCGTGCACTATGCCTGATTATTGCTTGCCATCTACTCGACCATCCTTCTTGTCGTCGGCCTTCTTGTGTATTTAGGACGATGCGTTTCACCGCTTCCCAAGTGGATTCGCGATCTCGCCTAATCTCCTTCAACAGGATTATCGAACACTGTGGATATAGTTGAATTAGTTAAATTGGTAAGAGCGGCTGTTTGTACAAATGTATGCACGAAAAAAAAAAATGAAATACACGTGGTGGATCTGTTTGACGCTGAAATCGACGACTGAAGCATAAAATTTGCCACCAGAGACGACGAAATAAAAGAAACAGAAAATTTTTATAATACAATAGGGTATACTAACTGTTGTTTGTTTGTATTTTACGAAAAGTCGCTCGAGTCCTCAAAAATACACTGTTTTTCTTCTATAAAATACCTAACAAACAAAAGATATTCAAATGGCCATTTTGACCATTTTGGTGATTCCAGTGTTAAATACGCATTTATTCAAAATGTATCACGCAGTATCTCTGTATCTAATATTCAACGGATGAAGCGTATTGCGAGTCCTTTTTTTTTTTTATAATTTTCACGAAATCCTCCGATCTGATCGTAAAGATTACATCGTTAGCGTTCGTAACGTATCCAATAACACATATTTTTTTTATTCGATGAAAGTGGAGAAAGAATAAAAGTTCTATCTATCCTTACTTGCAAAAGGTTTCGTTTCTAACAAAATTATTAAAAAAAAAAAAAAAGAATACTTTTCTCCTCTTTAATCTGGAACTTGTAAATGGCGAATTTGACAATTGAAAAATATCACAAATCGATATTGTCGTCGAGTTGATGGGATCCGATTTAGGAATCAGACGTGCACGGGTGAACAATGTTACTTCAGTAAAAATCGTCGCGCGATTGTTTTCCAATACCATGTCGCAAGCAAAAAAACGGCCGTAAACGTCGAGAACTATGTCTCGAGTCTGGAAAATATCGGCGGGCAAACGTTCTTGCACCTGTAGGAAGAGGGTCGTAAGCGTCGCACGTCCTCTAAATTTATCACGACCCGATCGTGCCACGTTCGTTTTAATAAAACGTAACGATCTCCTACGAGTGCTGCTTTTCGTCTGTAGTAGTTTTCTCTTTCAAGTCGACGGAAAGTTTCGATGAAATTCCTATGTGGACGCGTACGCTTTCGTTCGTGAGGATTCACTCGTCGCGATGGAAAGGAAAAACCGCGCGACGATGAGCTGTTCTTCGTCCCGATGCTCGCTCGTACGACGATCCATGCGTAATTTATTCAACGTGTGCTTGCCAGCGGTGAATTTCCTGTATATGTCATCAAATTACACGGAATACCGGTCGTTGAGGAGTCGAACGTCTTTGGAATTTTAGACGGAGACTCGCGTCGTCGTGGAAATGGACGATTACACCGACATTGCGAACCGATCGCTCGCGTTATACAATGTTCTTCAGGAACTAGTTACGTTGCGTCCAGAGACCGAAATATTTTGAGGTTTAGGTATTGTACCCAGAGACTGAAATCGAAATATTGTCAGGTTTAGGTATTATTATACCGGTATTTGCTCCCATATTATCGTAATATAACCGCTATTTGGGAAATCGATTTTAATACCGGTATAAGACGGTCATACCGGTATTTTCATACACACTTTATCGGTATTTGATGTCCACAAAGGTAAAAATACCGAAATATATACCGGTACGGTACCGCTTTACTGACGAAAACATTTTTCATTTTCTACGTACAGTGACTCTTATTAATTCGGACATCATGCTATTCAAAATATTGTTGTGAATTTCGATTGTTTATATTAGTAAATTTGGATTAATTTTTCAATAATATAATAGAACATTCATTATAGTTTATAGTAACGTAAATTTTATTTATTTATTGCACATACTTTTCTTAATGTCAAACAATAAACTGAACTATGTCGAAATGTAGCGTGGCAAAAATATTCG
>NW_025110177.1:323575-388870 GCF_011392965.1 Frieseomelitta varia | reverse complement strand
TCAAATTTACTATCGGCAGCTTTATGAAAACATTTAATCATTGTCTCCTTTTCCTTTTCTAATATATTAATATTTTATTTACCGGTATTATACCGAAATACGTCTACCGACCACCATTTCGGTTTCATCAAACGTAATCGAATAGTAACCTAAAAATACCGGTTTTTTTTAACCGGTATCGGTAATACCGATTCGGTCTCTGGTTGCTTCAACTATGATATAAGATATTCATTCATTAGGCAGTCAATAATTTAGTAAGAAGTGTATCTAAACACTTCGATCTTTTTGGAATTTCATGAAGTTGCGGAATCTAGTTGTGGAAGAATTAGAAGGGAGTCTTCGGAATTTCTTTTTATTTTAAAATTAGAATTTTGAAGATAATCGAAAATATGATGAATATTATAGAGAATATGAAGAATATTATATTTGAAAAGATAAAGAATATTAATTACTAATATAAGTAAATATTAAAAGGTAAAGAATATTATGAACGGAATATTAATTATTAATATTTATTAATATTAATTAGATTAGATTATTAATATTAATTAGATTAGATTATTAATATTAATTAGATAAATATTAAAAGATAAGGGATATTATTAACTGATTGAAAAGAATCGCGAAAGAAATGTTCCCTCGGATGGATTGATGCGAAGATTCATATCAGAAAAGGTTTTTTTTTTTTTAAAGAAATTGCAGGGATCCAGAAGAACGATCTTTCCAAAGATGTCTATTTTTTTCTTTGACGAGTTGGACGTGGCTGATACGTGTCTAGACGTGGTTTTTGAAGTCACTGTCCTGTCGAGACATACGCGTTTGATCCACTGTCTGTTCCTTCTGAAGAAGTGGAATTACTTGGTCTACCAACTTCTCTTTGATCACATTCCTCTCTTCTGTCTCAATCAAATCTCCTTTTCCGAACCACGTTCTAGGTTTCTAGCGTCTAGTAATTTCTCGCTGATAATTTCGGCGCACGTATGCCTGTTTGAAACCACGTTGCGTGGATACGTCAGTTCGCGGTGAAAACGATCGATTCGGTGCTTCTCAGATTTCAATTTATTCAAATTTTCACGCGGTGAACGTAATTTGAAATTTCGTAAATCTGACGTGGAAAAGAATTAACGACGCGCGACTGTTGTTGGGTATTTGAATAACTTTCGAGCCAAGTGTATACCTGTAGTTTGCAAAAATGTTAAAAGACTTGCAGATCTCACAACGTGCCGAATAAAAATGCGCTCGAAGTGTTCCCAGCGTGGAGACCTCGAGGCAAGAAGTGTCCCTGAGGATCGTCCGCAATCTTTGCAGAGAATGCATGAATCTCCAAGGTCGAGTTTGCTTCGAGTGTAAAATGAATTATGCGACCTTCCACGAGGGCGCCCGTGGCGGGAACGTCTCCCTTCTGCAAATCGGCAGATGGTCAAACGGAAACGACTTTTTACCTCGGCACTTGGTGCCGACTGGTGCGTGAGTGTACAAAGGGTGTCCCTATTTTTACGTTTGCCTCTTTCCATCGTTTTAGGCAGCCAGCATTGTTTGGCTTCCGGAGTGCGTTCAAGTTTGAAGATGTTGAAAAAAATGAATACATCGTGTAATTTCTTTAACACGCTCCGCGCTGAACTGATTCTTCGTTAATTTCCGTTCAGGCTTCTACACGATTAATTGTTTTGCTCCTGGAGTATGTCTTCACAATTTTTATTATAATTTTTATAATGTGGAAAAACTGTAATATATATAATATAGTTTATATAACTTATTATAATATAAATTGTATATAATTATAATTATATATAAATTATATATAAAGTATATATATAAGTTATATATAATAATAAATTATATAAATTATATATAATAATTTATATTATTATAATATACATTATTATTATATAAGTTATATAAAAACTATAATTATATATTATATAATATATTATATAATATAATTATCAAGAAAAGTGTTTAGAGTTTAAGATAATAGTGTTATCTGAACAAACTAATAAATTTAAGGTATTCTTTTAACTAACAATTTTTTAGTGATGTCAAAATTAATTTTGAGATGAAACATTTAGTTCCAAATATTATTGTTTACGTACTAAATATGTAGTAATAATAATAATTTACTATATAATACTATGCAGTAACATTAAATGCTTGATAAATAATATTTATTTTAATGTTAGTTTGATAACAACAAATTTTACAACGTCTTCTTACCGAATTGAATTTAATAGACAGGAGGAAAAATCGTCACGCCGCCCACAATAGCATAAACGCGGTATACATATTATTAAGATGTCAATGCATGACTCTTTAACAAACTGTTAAAAATTTTTCCGTTTTAAAATGAAAATTTCAAATGGCTTGAACAGAGAGTTCACTGCGTGGCGTATATACGTATTGAAGAAGAACGGACAAGACGATTCGATAATTATTATTCGACGAGCGACGATCATTAAACGCTGCATTGGTATTGATTTTCGTTTATGCAGTGGACAAGAACTTGGGCAAAGAAATATTTGTGACCATTGAATAATTTGGTAATTCAATGGTTAATGATCAAATCCATTATGATTCTCTTAAAATAATTTATCATAACATATAGTGAATAATATATAATAAATACGTAATAAATAATGCAATCTGATAGTGTATTCGAATAAAAAAATCAATACTTTTTAATGTAACAATATATGATATTTCACGCGATGCTTAATAAGGGCATGAACGAAATAACCAATGAAATACATGAATAATTTGAAAAGAAAACAATATCTGTCGGAAACAATATTATCACGCGAGAATAGCTCGTGAACAAGAGAGACGTCCCAATTTTCAACACGTGTAACGCCGCGCTCACCATCGATCATCAAAAAAAAAAAAAAAAAAAAAAAAAAAAAAAAAAGAGAACAAACAAACAGAGAGTCAGATCGATTCATCATATCATACATGATAAAACACCGCTATCAAAAGCAAAATTCGGAAATTTCAACTACCGAAATTATTCGTTCTGAGAAAAATCAATCTTCTTCGAAAGATTCGAAATTCCCGGCACTGCGCTGTGGACAGAGTCGTTGACGAGTCAGTTCGAAAGATCGATGTCTTTGAACTTCGATCAGAAAGAAGATAATAACTGTCGTTGTCAGTTGATCTAGTGAAATTTCAGGCGACCTGTCACATCACACGTTAATCCCTTTAACTGCTGAGCCAACTTGTCAAAAGTAAGCACCCAAACGAGAACAAAGAGCACATCGAGGATACAGGATTTTCATGAGTTTAAATCTACGATCGATCACCCAGTTTGAATCCACGTGGTGCGCCACTTTCAAAGCTTCGCGGCAAGTCGTTTCGTCTTGCGCGTTGAAAGGATTTCTGTGATGACGAGTTAAAGGGTTAAACGACACTTGGTTTTGCCCCTTGCGGTATTCGCGGCAAATACTCTAATGGAGGGGAATTAGCGGTTTCATATCGCGAGTCGGGTAAAATGAAGTGAAATAAAGCAGCGCTTTACAGCAAGATTCGTTTGAAGACGCGGTAACACTCGTGTGAACGGTACATCACGGCTAACAGGCAAGGGGGAGGGAGAGGGGATGCTCAATTATGTCAAAATTGCAAATACGATGGCCTGGCCGCGTATCCTGAATCAGTTGATCGTCGTGACGAGCAAAAGAAAACCCGCTCCGGCCGGAAGTTGGAGATCGCCTCGTTACCGCGGCGAATGAAAGCAACGTGTGTGTTACGTTGACGTAAAATGGGAATGGGAATTCTTCTCTCTCTCTCGGATGCAAACGATGTCCAATGATACGAGAGAAATACACGTCGCTTTATTGTACCGCGCGCGTTGTCGATAACGCTGTGTCTTGTATCCTAATCGATTCGTTTCGTCTCGGTATGCTTCCGCAGAAAGTCAGACACGATCCTCTAATGCGCGTGTTTCCTTCTCTTTTTTTTATTTTTTCTATTTTATTGGATATATATTAGATATATATTATTATATATCTAATATAGTTAGTCTTATCTTAGATATATATTATTATATATCTAATATAATAATATAGTAATAATTCTATTATATTAGATATATTAGATATATAATTATTATATTAGATATATATTATTGTATATCTAATATAGTAATATAGTAATATAGTAATATATCTAATATAGTAATATAGTAATATATCTAATATAGTAATATAGTAATATATCTAATATAGTAATATAGTAATATATCAAATATAGTAATAATTCTATTTTATTAGATATATATTATTATATATTAGATATATAATTATACATATATACTTTTTTTTTATTAGCTCAAATAGATTAAATACCCAATTAAATTCTTCCATGCGTTTAATCTGACGCTTTTTATTTATTCAAGTGCTTGTATGACAAATAATTAAATATTTTGAACTTGTCTGGTTAACGAGTAATCAAATATTAACGGACAATCGATTCCAGTGAAACGGGAATCTTCCTTGAAAATGAAAATCCTCGAACTACCCTGTACGCGTTATCTTGGAGAAAATCGCGAATCACGGAACTATGATCTCTGTACAATGGCAGTGTGCGTGGCTCGAGCGATATCTTCGAAAATAAAAAAAGGAAAATTCATTCAACAACAAAGAAGACAAAAGAACGAAAGAAATAGGCTACCCTGTATACGTGCCGGTACACGGCGCGTTGTGTTGGAGGAACGAACATGCGTACGCCATGAACGACGATAATAACACGATGAGAATTATCCCACGCGTGGTGGTTAGGTGTACGAGCTCGAGAGTCGACCGGGTGTTTTCTTCGTTCGAGACCCGTTTTCAACTCGATTTTCCTCCCGTTTCCTCCTCTGCTGCTCGTCCTTCACAAGGGACGCGTAAGAAATAGTTATTACGATGGGTTCGATGCCCACGGGAAAATCCGCCGTGAATATTCCGCCTTTCCTTTTGATCATCTTCGCGTGATCCGCGGGCAAACACCGCCTTCTTCTCACCGTTATTTCATAGCCCCGGGATATGAATCGCAACCGCGGGGCGAACGTATTGCCTTCCTCCCCCCCCGCCAACGTTGGAAAACGTTGATGTTTGCTTTTCCTTCTTTTCGACTGTCCATTAGATTCTCTCTTCCTCTTTCTGTTTCTTTTCTTTTCGTTGGTTACAGAGTTTGATACAAATGAATCATTTCTATATTTATACTGTATTAAACGTTTAAGGGGATTAATCTAGTATGAAGTGTGTTTTTTTAATTTCGTTAGGGAGTCTTTTGCAAAGAAACTGTCATACCTTTTGCAGTGAAGTTGACAAAGTTTATTTGTACGTATTTCAGCGACGTTTTAAAATTTTTTTGGACAAAAAAAAAGTTAAAATTAAAAGTGGCACTGCATACTCTTAGACATAGTCGCTCTTAAAAAAGGTCGTCTCCCGGTCGTCTTCCATGGTTCCGGCCATTCTGCTTGTCGGAAATAAAAAAAACGCGAATGTTCCTTAATTAGTATGAGTTTGGCTATGGCGGGTACCAAAATAAAAGAAAAAAGTCGGTAATTAAAAAAGTAGCGATACTTTGAAGTTCGATTGTCGATTTTTGCGTGTTTTTGTTAAACTTCGGAAGCCTAAAGAAATGTAAAGAATAAAATTTTTTTGTTGATACTGGTAGGTGACTATAGTCACACATGTACTAAATGCGTACTTAAAATTTTGAGTCAATTGATCAAGTAGATCATGGACATCGTTCTGAAAAACATAATTTCCAGAAAAATGCCTTTAAAGTTTAGTATTGCGGTAACAATGACGCTGGTCGTCGCGTCTTTCAAACAACCATAACTTCGTTAATTTTAGGAGTTCACATGTAAGGTTACAGATTTATTTTTGACTACTATGTCCTTTAAGAATATGCAAAAAAAAAAAAAAAAGAAAAATCGATTTTTTTCAAAAGTTCACACTAGAATACCCCCTTAATATTGTACAATAATCGCTTGGGCACGTCGATTCATAATACAACGCTCTAACAAAGAATAACGAAGAGTCACACGCATACACACAAGTATATAAAACGGTAGAATAACAAATACGGCTATAAATATTAGTAGACCTTTCAGATCAGAGATGTCGCAATTAGTAACTTTGCTGAACTTTTAACACTTTTCGCTTGTTTATTTATTTTTTTTACTTTGGTTCTACGGAACGATGGGAAGATTTGTTCAAGGCGAGATGATCTCGGTCGATAACCGTGTAATTAGCTGTAATTATTGCCGTCTTATCTTCGGGTTGCTCGATTCTGATTGCTAGCTTCTCGGATGAATGCACATGATCGTGATTGCGCGAGCTGGAACCTGGAACAGGCTGTTCCGAGGGGAGGTTTCTCACGAGGGTGTTTTCACAAATAGAAACGTTCGAGCAAACGTGGAATGTCTATTATTAATCGTGCAGCGAATTCGTTTGCTCGGCGATGTGACGACGCGTTTGCATTCGTAAATTTTCTTAGAACAGTGTTTCAATTTTCCCGAAATTTCCTTTTCATTCGCTGAAACGACTGTAAGATCGAAATGGGAATGTTTGGTAATCGTGTATCGAGATCAAGCGTAATTGATCAAAATGGTTGATACAACGACAATAAATATACGTCAATATCGATGTATAGTGAGAAAGAAATAACTTTTACAACAGTATATAAAATATTTACCTACACACCGGAAGAAGGTCTCTGTTTCTTCTGAAATTTCAAATTTCTTCTTCTTCTTCTATTTTTCTTTAATGTCGCATCGACAGCAAGGTCATTAGCGACGGCGGTGCCATTAGATATGTGTGTAGTACTTTATGTTTTTGAGATATTTTAATACTTTTTGTATGTCATTTTGAGAAGTCAGTTTATGTTTGCGTTGATTTCGTATTTCTGTGGTGTGGCATTCTTCGAAGTTTGAATTTAATGGGATTTCAGTAGAATCATATTTGTCCGAAATTACAATGGCCACTCCTCCGCTGGTGTGGTTTTCGTTTATTCCCTGTTTTTGACGAAGGTATTGAAATGTTTTAGTGTAGGATGGTGATTTTTTTCGAAATTTGTTTCTTGAAGGCAGATAATATCAGGGCTGAAATTATTCATGAGAACTTGGAGTTGTTCGTAATGGGTATAGTAACCGTTTATGTTCCACTGTATTATTGTTACAAATGTATTACTGTTAGTAATAAATTTATTATTATTTATTGTTTGTTTCTCGAGAAAGTGGCAAAGACGACACCTCGACACTTTCCGATACTTTTCGTTCGAGGATTTTTATTAAAAATCGTTGCACGGTAGTAACGGTGCAGCCGCGGTGGCCGTCTACTTTAAAGTGTACACGAAGTGGCGTTCTCCACGCGAGAACGAAGTACCTGTCGCAGGTGCCCTCCCCAAGTTAGTTGGAGGACTCGAGCGTCGCTTGAAGAGGAAAGGGCGTAAGAGAGCGCGCCGGAGATCAGAGGGGTTGCCACCCCTTATTCACCCTTTTGCGCGCGCCCTCGAGCCGCGCGTTCCATGGTTTTCTGATCCTCTGAATTCGCCAGTCGAAAAAGTCGAGCGCCTAGCTCCGGGTTGTTTTAGTTTTTCGCCAAGTATTAAAAATGTCTGAACGCTTCTTTTTTTCTCCCCTATTCCCGGCGATTCCTTAAAGCCACCGTTTCTGTCGCGTAAATATTGAAACTGGCTGCTAGCTAGTTGGCGAAACTGTTCTCGAAACTGTTCAGTTTGCTCTCCGAAGCGCGCGAAACTGAATCTCGAAGTAGCCTTTGAATTTCTCTGCGAATAATTATTGAAAATGTTACGCACACGACGGTACAGCGATAGAAATTAGCAATAAAGTTTAATTAAATTAAAATTTCTGACATATCACTAATAGGATTGGCTAATAAGACTAGGTCTAATTTGACGGATTTCTGATTTTATGAGCAAAATTTGAAAAATTTTAAACAATTTTTGCTGTCTTTTAGTAATAGAATAATACAAATATGTTCGAGGTCAATGTTTTCTCGAACCTCCAATTTTGTACGCGATTTATCTACAAACGCTCGTCACATTGACTCATTACTCCAGCAATAAATATAAAAGTAAAAATCATAATATTACAGAGATATTTTTTACTATTTTGAAAATCTGACGACGGTCTCACGGTTTATCGCTGTTGTAAATATCACAAATATATTGTTATTACAACAATAAACATATGTTGTTAATATAACAAACATTTTATAACTATATAATGTCACGCAGCTAAATGTATAAGCTGACAATGCATGATTAAGTTGTTTCTAAAATTAAATCGATTTCTTGAGGAACACGCGTGCTTGCACTCACCCGTTAATTTGGAGGAAATGCTCCGTGAACATCATTAAAAGTTAAGTAGACCTCTGAAATTATATGTAAAAGAAAAAAAAAGAAAAATTTGTGGGAAAGAGAAGAAAAAGGAAACTGCTTGTAACTGTATCAGTTGTGGGAGGCACAACCGTACCAAATAAGTTGTACGTTATTCGGTTAGACATTGTCTATTGTTGGAGGAGAGTTTCTAGCTGGCATTAGTACTCGCGGAATTGCACAGGATTCACAGGAAAAGTATGGCAACGAGCTTCCCTCGAGTGATTACCACGAGTTTTCCCAACTGTGCGCCGATTACCACGTTTTCCATCCGCGAAGCCCGCTTTTCCTTCTCGGGTTCGCACGCGTCCAACTGCTAAATAATACCGAACAAATACATACGGTCGGAACTCGGTAACTCGTGTATGTATCTGAAAGAGGCAACTTTGGTTTGTACCGAGGCTTCAGTTATACCTAAGGTTCAACGTCTTTGTCGTAGTAATAAAAGTATGAGGAGATACGAAGGAAATTACTTAGGAAAATTCTTATATGAACAACTGAAGAAATAGCAATTAGTTGACATATATATATATAATTCCAAAAAATAAGATTACAAATGAATTAATTATTATTATTAATTATTATATACAATGTTTGAAAATAAAATTCCAAGTAAACTAATTATTATTTAATAAATATGTAAATATATAACTTCCTAATTTTAATATAATTGAAGCTAAAATTATTGAAGTGAAAAGGGAAGCCTGAAGACATAACGATAAGGAAAATTGTCGATACTTTAAACTGTTATAATTTTCGTAAAAATCATCACAAGTCATGTAACAATTAAAGGTAAAAAGTATGAGGAGATACGAAGGAAATTACTTGGGAAAATTCTTATATGAACAACTGAAGAAATAGCAACTAGTTGACATACACATATAATTCGTAAAAATAAGATTACAAATGAATTAAGTATTATTAGTATACATACAATTTTTGAAAATAAAATTTCAAGTAAATTAATTATTATTAAATAAATATGTAAATATATAACTTCCTAATTTTATAATATAATTGAAGCTAAAATTATTAAAGTGAAAAGGGAAGCATGAAGACATAACGATAAGGAAAATTGTCGATACTGTAAACTGTTATAATTTCGTAAAAATCATCACAAGTCATGTAACAATTAAAGGTAAAAAGTCTGAGGAGATACGAAGGAAATTACTTAGGAAAATTCTTATATGAACAACTGAAGAAATAGCAATTAGTTGACATATATATATAATTCCAAAAAATAAGATTACAAATGAATTAATTATTATTAGTATACATACAATTTTTGAAAATAAAATTCCAAGTAAACTAATTATTATTAAATAAATATGTAAATATATAATTTTCCTAATTTTAATATAATTGAAGCTAAAATTATTGAAGTGAAAAGGGAAGCATGAAGACATAACGATAAGGAAAATTGTCGATACTTTAAACTGTTATAATTTTCGTAAAAATCATGTAACAATTAAAGGTAAAATAATTTGTAAAAGTCGCAAACAATTTATACTTGGTCTCATTTCAAAGTAAAATAAAGTTCCTACTTCGATTGCCCTAAGTTCCTTTTTCTTTTCTCTCTTTTTTCAAAGATATTTTTCTACATTTATCGCGTAAAAAATTAAAATGGGACCACTGGATTCACTTTTTATATGTCGCGCAATGTTATCTCACCCTGCAAATCAGCTGACTATCGTTGGGACAAAGGAGATTATATTATTTCCTTTTGCAAAATTGTAACAGCTTTATTATTTAACGTTCGAATATCAAAGTCGCTGGATAATCTGCTATGTAACTACAAGTTTGAAGCAGCGAGGCGTAAAAATTAAAAAAAAAAAAAAAAAAAAAAATAGAAGACTCAAATAATAAAAGAAAAAGGCACCGTTTGGGTTCGTAAAATTGACGAGACCACTGGAATCGCCCACTTTTCAATGTTGTTATCTTACGCGGTATTATGTTCGTTCTAGAAAAACAGCGGCTAAGCGCTGCGGCAAAGTCGAATTAATAAAATGTTATAAAAGGAAAAAGGCGCGCGGATTAGTGGGAGGGGGCGGTGCGTGCATCAGTTAATGAGGATGTACGCGTATTACGATGGCGTAGGTCGGCCGGTTGCGTTTTCTAATCGTTGCGCGTGGGGTGCACGTTGGCTAGTGCTAATGGTAACGGTGTAGTTCGTCGGCTCTCGTTACGTTGACAGAGCGGGCTCCTCTCAGGGTGGTAGTAGGCCAAGGATCTCTTCAGAGGTCGGCTCTCGTTCGCTCGGACTCGATCAAAGACGCGTTCGATAGCCGCGTTTCAGCGGCCCGTGCTAGCCGATTAACACTCGCGCGAGCCACTGTCCTAGAAATCGAGGATAATTCACGTAACGGGATTCTTGCTCGCGATCGCAAGTTGAGCAAGAGCTCGCGAGAAAAAGGAAAAAGGAAAAGAAGCAAAGGAGGGAAAAAGGACAAGATGTTGGCGTCACGAAATTGAACGAATATAACAAATTATGTAATAAATATTAACTTGGATAATTAAGATTTTATTAATATATATTATATATAAATATAAATTTACACTGATTTAATTTTAATTTTAATAATTTTTAAGTGGTTTAAATTTCAAAGTAAATTTTCATATTTATAATAGAATCATTGTAAATCTTATTTTGTACTGTAATTTATTTCTTTAAAAAAATATTTTGAATAAACCTTCATGATTTTATTTAAATATTACAATATCAGTTATATAGTAAATTATTTTTATATTGTAACAACATTTGACTCAATTATTTGAACTAATTTTGTTTCAATTTTATATTTTACACTAAATATTTTTCTATGTTTAGTAGTACTCGATTTCGTTTTTATTTTCAAAATTAAAGGTTTTATTTACGCATGATTAGTGAAATTCGTTCAGAAATATGATTAGTAGACTATGTAATAAACAATTTGACTAATTTGTTAAAAAAAATGTATGGTTATATAGTCATTGGAAAGGAATATTCAAATTTCATTGTCAAAAGTTATAAAATTTAAACGCGATTTTTTTTCATCACGCTTCAAAAATTATTTCTCTTAAATTAATTGACCGCCATATACAATAAAAAGAATTATGGATTTTCGGTTTATATGCCACCATCATAAAAATTCCACGTTCCATACCATATTCTCTTCACCATATAGTAATAACAGCGTACTCGCAACAGAAGTTAATTTCACTCGAAAACGCACTCGAGATTTTCGAGAGCGGGAGTCTCTAATTCCTCGATTCAGGTTAACAACGAGGTGGCCGTGTCTCACCGTTAGCTACTTTCTTCATAGGGTTTCATAATGATTGACAGCGCGAAGCGGGACAGTCCGTGTTTGTCAGCAGTTTGCTACCACCTCTGTACCGTGGGGAGCTGAACGGAACGATCTAGATTGGATCCAGAGATGCTGTCAACGATATTGCGGACACCGTTCGGTGTCAGAAAGAACCGTTTGTGTGCAGTTAGTGCACCGCATGCACACAACCGATACGCATGCCCCCTTCGCTTTTCGTGCGTCGTTCCGATCCGTGCCACATTTTATAATCTTTTTTTTTCTTTTGTTTCCTTGATGTTTCCGTGCAACATGAAATGTCTGTCGTGATCACGCGCTCCCCTTCCACTCGTTTTTATTCGTTGCTCATCGATTTCGAGGATTTACTTGGACAGATTTCGATATTCGATGCCATCGAACATGATTTAAGAGATATTTCGTCGAACGTGCAGGGCAGAACACGATTGGGTATTTATGCGAGATTTACGAGAAACGAAATTGAACGGGAGATTTGATTAAATTATCATTGATGTTACTGCTGATAAACATGGAAGATACAGGTTTTTTTATTTTTTATTTTTTTTTTTTTTTGAAAATAAAATCAATCGAAAATAACGTATAAAAATTCGCGATGTATTGAACGTTTTGAAAAATACTGTCAAAATCTTATTAAAGCATGCCTGTAGTATTAAATTTCGTTTATAAAAATTGTCAACTAAATCAATATCGAGAATACTGTCTGGTCAAAGGAAAATAAGTTAATCTCTCCGAATGTAATAAAATTCTTCTGTCAATTTCACGTGTCACTTATGAAAGAATGATTTAAATGATTTAATCATCTTATGCCTTTGTATTGGAAATAAAACAGAACCGAATATTATCATTTCCCTTACGATGCCTATTTTCGTGTTATGCAAATTTTGGAGTATGTAAGTCACGTATTTGATGCAATAAAGAAAAGTAAGAAATATATTGGAATGCAATCTATCTGTTGAGGGATTAGTGTATCACGCGTACGATTTTGGATTAAGATAATTAACGAGTTTGTCGTCGAAAGCCACAAATTTATTGGATAGCGCGTAATTTCCGCGACGAAATTTATTAATAACATCGCGCTTTCCTTCCGTTGACTTGTTTGCAAAAAAATTCGTACGATCGAACGGCTAAGTTGTTTATGACTTTTGTAATTCACGATCGTTCAATTGTTACACGCGAGTAAATTTAATTCGCGATTTGTTGGAAATGAAATTTTCCAAAAATCTCGCTATTGACTTGTTTGCAAAAAAATTCGTACGGTCGAACGGCTAAGTTGTTTATGCCTTTCGCAATTCACGATCATTCGAGTGAATTTAATTCGCGTTTCGTTGGAAACGAAATTTTCCAAAAATTCGATGTGTTTGTTAAAAAAATTTGTCGAACAGCCAAGTTCTTTACAATCTGTGTAACTTCACGATCATCCTATTGTCACGCCCGAGTAAATTTAATTCACGTTCTCTGTTAAAAATAAAATTTTCCAATAGTTTCTTTTTTGATTCGTGTACAAAAAAAAAAAAAAAAAAAAAAAAGAATTCGTAAAACGGCTAAATCTGTCAGATCTTTATAATTCGCTATTATCTTGTTACGCGTGAAATAAATTCTGTCAAAAATAAAATTTTCCCAAGGTTTCTCCTTCGACTTGTTTGTATAAAAACAAATTCGTCCAACGGCCAAGTCGTTCATGATCTTTATAATTTGCGATTATCTTATTGTTACGCGTGAAGTAAATTTCATCCGCCTTCTCGCCACGTTAGAAATAAAACATTTTCCAAAACAAAAAGCCTAGCCTCGATTGGATTTATTCGCCGTGAAATATTCGTCATTTAAAAATGAACCAGAGATAATTTCGTACGAACGATCGCGCCAGGACGCGCCCCCCGTCCTCCAGGGCGGATTTATTCGCGCGGTTAATCTTTCGGAATTGTAAATTATTTTTAACGTTTCACAGTTTACGGCGCGAACGATGACGCAACTCCCCCCCGGAGTCGTTACTCCGCGATGATAAGCGTAATAATTCGTGTAATAATACCCTTGCTGCTGCGTTACCGTACACGCTTGCGACGGATACAGCGTGCTTCATCCCGCGACCGTCACGCTATGATTATGTCTCCACTTGTTATAATTTGTGGATCGTCAAGACGATCAACGATCTGTTTCCGCTTTCCTCGAATTTGCCGAGTAAACTGGAAACTCCGAGATTCCCCAACTGTGGAAACTTGCTGATTGATAATCGTACGAATATTTCTTCTTTCGAAACACGAAAGGTTTTAATCAAAAAAATGGCGACGGTAACTGGAAGTAATTTACAATTATTTCTTTTCTATAATTGTAGCGTCGCATGTATTTCAAATTTGTCTCGATTAATAAAAATTCTTCTTTCGAAACACGAAAGTTTTTAATCAAAAAATGGCGACGGTAACTGGAAGTAAGTAATTTACAATTATTTCATTTCTATAATTGTAGCGTCGCATGTATTTCAGATTTGTCTCGATTAATAAAAATTTTTTCGACAATTGACGATTCTCTTGCGAATTATTTCATCGTTTAATTTCATCAGTAGCAAAGTGACAAATAATTTGTGACACTAGTTAACCGATTAATTTACAATAAAGCACGCGTATCTTAAAGCAATTGGAATACGTTTTAAATGATTCGTCTATAAATGATTCACGGTACGATGAAACGTAGTGTATGGAGCTGGTCGTAAGTGGAACGTAACATCTACAGAATTGCTTCGAAAAGAGCGAGCTACATACATACTGCTGCGTATGTACACACATGTAACATCTTCTTTATCAAGCTCGCGATGTCAAATGTTATCGATTTGCCCCGAAAACTTTTCTGTAGACGATCGATCGTCACGAAATAAGAAAATAGGCTAATCGACAATGCGAGTAGGTCGAGTTAGAAATTAAATGGTGAAAATCGGCTTGTTTTTAACTACTCGATACATGCGCTGTTATATTTAGCATGTAATGAAACTGCGTACAGTGTGTACACTGTTTCGTGTTTTAACAATAAATGCACAGTAGAAATTAGGTTAGCGAAATTTATTAGCTTAGCCTGACTGCCGGACTGGCGCAGGATCGTAAAATTCTGAACTATCCTCCAGTCTAAATATTAACCTTTGCATCGTGTTACTTCGTGTGCCCGAACAACGATAGGATTTTTATTGCAGTTTAATCAACTCTTTGAATTTGCACGAGATTTCGATTCATCGAGAGTTCGTCAAGTTCCAGTGAATTCTTGTCGGGACAGTATCCTCGTAAATTTTAATTGCAATTTATTACCTCTGTAACAATATTTTAATCCTTCAAGAATTCATTGCAATTCGACGGAAAATCCTGTCTCACTTTGTTTTACTACTTTGTAAATTTATGAAACTCGATTTTCCAGAATGAAATTTCTACTTAGAAAGTATATTATAATGATTTTATAATATCTTCTCATAGAGAAACTCGGAAGTAAATTTAAAGAGAAACTTCTTAGTAATAATTTTGTAATAATAAACGAAGTACGCGACTATGCAGCTGCAACTCGATAACTTCTTTAAATCTCGAGGCAATAAAGTCCTGAATTCAAGGAATTAATTAAAACAACTATCCTTGATAAAAAAAAAAAAAATAAAAATAAAGGAAAATCAATGTTCCAACGATAAATAAAATAAAAAATTCTTTTTCTCGATACTTATCTCGTCGCGTCGTAAACTCGCGTTTCGATTTTACAGGGTGGGCCAGAAATAAAGTACAAATTTGCGAACGCAGAGGCGGCCAACATTTGAGAGAAATCATTTTTAAAACACGATGAGAAAAGAAACTCATGTTTGAACTTAAGTTTAATTTAAAATTAACAAAATTAGTTTTTTCTTATATTTTCATGCACCAACCTTTTAGATATCTTCTAGGCTTCGTTGGCCAGCAAAAATTTATCGAGCACCGCACATAGTTTACATATTTTTTTTATCAGTCCAATGCAAAGAAAAATATATTTATATTAATTAAAAAAAGATATGAAAATTTAAATGAGAAGAACACTGAGCTTTGTTTAGATACTAGTTCATCAATATCTGGTTTGATACAGATAGATAGGCAATACGAAGAGTATTTTCAAGATGCTCCTCTAAAATTTTTCTTTTTATTTTATTTTTTGTGTGCTTCACATCAAGAGGAGGAGGGAGATCTGCTCGTTAAAAGGGACATCACGAACATTCGTGGTGAAAATTATTCAAATAATAAAATTCTTATTCAATTATTCCAACTATGATTATACAGTGTGGGAATAGGGTTGAACACGTCTGTTTTATTGAAAAGAAAAAAAAAAAAAATAGTCGAGAAGAAACTTTCGGCCCACCGTATAGAAGAGCAAACAAACGAAAGACGAGGCAGCAGGCCGAAAATCTTATGATCGGTAGATTCCTCCTGCTGGTCTCCGCGTTGGTCGAACGTATGGCGTCTTTAACGAGGCGCGCGTTCACCGATAAAAATACCTCCCCGTATATAGGCCATGAGCCGAAAGTCATCCCGTATGCTGAAAACGGGAACTGCCGCGCCAGATAGAACCCGGCTCTGCTATCGAATGCATCGGCAAGCTTGCATAATTGCCATCTTTGGTTTCGTAGAATGGCGCCGAGATACTGGCTGACGCGTTCCGCGAATGAAATCAATCGACCGGACAGGTGTACGCTTCGTCTAGAACTAGCTATAAAGTGGTGAAAATGACCAATAATATAATTTCTGTTAAACACAATGAAATAAACATAATAAATATAAAATAAAAATATAATAAAAAAGTTTTAATAAGATAACTAATTTTAATAATAATAAACGTGTAAGAGCATTGAGAAAAGACGAAATAACTTGATAATAAACAGTAATAATATCTTGCTCGAATATTCTACTATTTCTTTAAATAACTCTGCTCTGTGCGTCACTAAAAGTGGCCATCCCTGGCCTAACCCTTTGTTAGGCGCGTGTACGAAAACCACGAAACCGAATCGTACGAAGTAGAGAGACGTTCCCGAGTGTCTCGAGACGCTGAGGACGCGTTCTTTCTTGCTGGCGCGTACGCGCGGGGCTTTTCTTCTCTTGACATTCCGTTTCACGCGAGGGCCGAGTAGCGTGCCTGCACGGGGTACCGGACGAGTTGTGAACGAGACGCCGGCTCAGCAAGTTTCTTTTCGAAAGGAAGAAAGAGCCCGGGCGGGACTGCGCGAAGATGAAGAAGCGAAGGGGAAGGATAAAACGAGCAACAGGAGTGGCAAACAGAAACGATCCGCAAGGTCGATGCAGCTCGTTCCTCTCTCGTCGCTTCGCTGCTGTTCACCGATGCCTCCGACTACGTTCTTCGCGCTGGCTTGATCTGAAAAATTTACAACTTTCCTCGGCTATTCGCCGATTGAAATTTTAATTCCCCGCCCTTCGTAGGCCAGCGTCTACCACATATGTAGTAATTACAATAAACCTGAAGTAATAATTTAATCACTACAGAATAGAAATTATAGTAAACCTGAAGCTGTAATTTATTCCGAAAACTGCCTTTTGTTTTAAATATTGCCCGAGATTAAACTATTAAATTGTTTAAATATTGCCTGAGATTAGAAAAATTTCGTTGTCCATTTTTTACCAAATTTTATCTATATTTTATTTGACGATATTTAGACACTAGATGTGACAATTAATTTGGCACAGACGGAGTATTAGAAAAGTTAAAAGAAAAAAAAAATTGCGAGTCTCGTTGGACATTGATGTTTCCAATCAGCAAGGTTAATTGCACACCGTGGATGCTGGCTAGAGCACGTCTGCACAAAAGTTTAGCAGACGGTTTAGATCGAAGATTGAAAGTGTCTCACCGAAGAACCATTGTCGCGGAAGTCCGTTCTGGCGCAGCTTATTATCAGTCTCTACGTTCTGTGTCTCCGTTTTCTGCACAACGATGGAAAGGCCAGGAGATCTCGGTAGGCCTCCGTTGTGTACACGGTTTACCATTTCAGATCCCGCAAAATTGCGTCCCGTTCGCAGAATGGCTGAAGCGGGGGAAAAAAGAAAAAAAAAAAAAAAAAGAAAAATCGTCGTCGATTACGCCAGCAACGTAGATTCACCTACTATAGGCCGCTATTCAATTCGAAAATTACCGCTCAGCAATTGTGTATCGTCGAACAGTACGTCTGGCAACACGAAACAGTCAATTTTTAATCTGGAGTTTAATACCTGCTTTCGTTTAATCCTCGCTCTTTTGTATCAGACGAAATCGAGTCTTCGAGTATTCTTTTTACTCGAAATCCTTCAACTCCGAAATTCTCGAGATTTAAGAAATCTCTTGGACTCTGAGATGTTTTATGTTTTTGTAGTTTGAAAGTCTTGTAATTTGGAATTTTTGCAATTCGACGAAGCTCGAATTTGAAACCTTTCTCCAGGATTTTCTGATTACAGAACTTTCGAAATTTTCACCTTTCGAATTTTCGAAAATTCGTTCTCCGAACTTTCGAAACTTTCAAGCTCTTAGTTCTGAAACTGCCGAATTTTCAAACCCCTCGACTTTTCTTATTTTTATGCGAGTTTGTATCAGTGTTTAAAAACGCATTTACGAAATTAAACGGGAGATTATGCATTTTCACGTCACCGCGATTCGTGTTAGATATTTTATGCAAACGTTATTGAAAGAGCCACGAGCAACTCCAATATTTGAAGAAACTATGCTCGATATTCAAATATTTATATCGAAATGAAGAGAAAGTGCAGATTCTTCCGTTCGAAGGAGAGATAGAAGAGAAAAAAAAAAAACAAATTCACGGAGGTCTTGGGAATCGATCGATCTTTGCTTCCGACCGAGCACACTTATTTTTAGCGAGGAATGCAATGCCTTTAATTGTACACAGAAACGTACGTTCGTCGGAAATTTTTACGTATCATGACGTCAAACAAAAGATAAGGCAACCATTATTTTGTCACTTGATTGCAAGACAGTTTCGACGCCGGTTTTAGAAACTTGATTGACTTTTTATTTCTTCCTTACCGTACAACTATATTCTGTCGCAAAATAAAATTCGATTTCAGACATAAAATATAATTCCAATTAGTTTCCTAACTAGTTGATTTCCCGACAAATGTAATGACGTGGATAGACATAAAATTTGCGTCGTTTATTAAATGTTTTAACAATCATATTAATATTTTATTAATATTAATTTTTTAGTTTTTTTTATTAATATTAATATTTTATAGTCACATTATAATATCAAGATATTTTCTAAATTTTAAATTCCCCAAAAATTCGTGTAGTACAATGCATTGTAACACAAATGTAGGAAATATCCAGAGTAGAGTATTTGACACTTGTAATATTTAATGGCGGAAATAAATTTCTGCTTAAACTTTTTCTACGGTGAAGAGAAAATGATTTAATCCTTTGCTTCGTATCGATGATCCAGAAAAAAATTGGAGAAACTGGAATACACAGGTACAAAAAAAAAAAAATAATAATAATAATAATAATAATAATCCACAGAATTGAAGATTAATTTAAATACTAAAAAAAAAACCAATCGTACGAATATGCTTCGTAGAATTTTACAATTACAAAATCTCTTAGAACACAGGGTACGTCAATAGGCAATCTCAGTAAATAGCTACGTATGTATAAAATAGTATGTCGATATGAAAGCCGAGCGACTCGGAAAAAGTCGAACAACTCGGTGGTCTAGCTCGCCTAGCTAGCGTGGTATCCGCGCCACGCGTCTGGCAGTTTATCAAGTTGATTTGCGGGATCGACGCATCGCGCGGGATATCAGATCGCGATACATCCGCGGATCGAATGGACCCCGGTCTCCGCGTTTCATGGTTGGTCGCTCGGTGGCAGCGGGTACCCACGTCGCTGGCACTGCCTCCGATGCAAAGGCAGTTAGGTATGTGGCTCGCGTGACGTTACATACACCAAGGTCGGAGAATGAACCGAGAAATCGATGCCTCTCGGTCCCCTACATTCGCTTTTCGACGTTTGTTGGCCGACGTCTCTGCTCTCCGACGTCTGCGGCCCCGCCGGTTGTTACACGCTGCACGAATAATACCTGCCACGTTTACGACAAATTGTAAACTTCATCGCGGTGCTTGTACAGTTGGTAGCGGCACGGTCACGTAAATCGCGTAATTTCGGAAGATAGCTGTCGCGAAACTGGCACTAGTTTGTACGAAACATGATCAACTAGATATATTAGTCTAGGTATATTAAATTCATGGCCAGGAAAAATAATTTTAATATTTGGATATTGGAAGCTTCGTGCTTCCGAGAAAATGGGGTTTCAACGCTCGTCGAGTGCACAGAAGTGAATTTGTCAGATGGTGGTCAAGAGAGATTGGAGTAACTGATAACATTCGAGATTGTGGAAGATCGATTTGCCGCCTGTAACATTTCTACAGTTAACGCTTTGCCGCAATAAAACTCCAAAACTGCAACGTAACTCTACCTGTCTGAGATTCATCTGCAAATCAGCGAAGATGCGTTGATCAACTCTCATTACTCATCGATTCATTTCCCAAAGGTGAATCTCCGGTTATTTACCCGGCCGTTTCCTACTTTCTCTCTTCCATAAACATCGATTCAACTACCCAGAAATCTATTAATCTTCTCGCGTTCGGTACAGCTTCTCTCTTTCACCGAATTCTCTCTCTCTCTCTCTCTCTCTCTCTCTCTCTCTCTCTCTCTCTCTACGCGACCTGGTCGCACGCGTCAATGTCTCGAATCAGTCCCGGAAAATTGTACGCTGTATACTCAATGACTGAATATTCGATGGCGAACGATGCCGACTGGAAACAGTCAATGAACGCACATCTCGAAGCTATCGAACTTTGATGCAATTCCACGTATGCCTGTAGTTATTGCATGTATGTATGTATAGGACGTTCCACATGAAGCTAACCTTTAATGCAATTTTCTCTTAAACCGTTCGTTGTAGGAAAAAAAATGTTTCATATAAAATTTACGTTGTTGCGAGGACGTTTTAAATCTTATCTCTGTGATCAAGCTTCCGAGATTTCAGAGTGATTTATCGTTTTCTTGAACAGAGCTGTATATTTTTGAGTTCACTGTATAATCTTGAGTTTATCAGTTTTGTAACGGGCGTCGAGACAAGTATAGTGACGCAGATAACTAGGTTGGTGTTCCAAGGTTAACGAATGCTCAACGAAGATAAGCTTGAAACATTAACCTTTTTTTGCGCTGGTATGACGTTCCACGCACGTCGAGAATTTTTGTGTTTTCCAAAATTGTAATATTTCCTCAGTTTTAAGTGAAACAAAATACGCAGAACGCACAAATAGTAAATTTATTACTTCTGAATATATTCTACTCCAGTGATGTTATACCAACGAGTTCAAAAGAAAAAGAAAGCGACGAATTATTGTATACGGTTTGGTCGCTCGTTATGGTCCGCAATCAGTTGCCAGCGCAACCGTGGTTAACCTGGCTGACGTCCCGAAACTGTACAGTTCCGTTTAAAAAAGCGAAACCACCTCGAAATCTCTCGAAGTACGACCATCTAAACAAGATTCGTCGCCACGACGCGACAAACATTTTCCTCTACTGCGAATAGTTCAAGAGCAAATAGTTAGTTAGCTTCGTATGGTACGCCCTGTATGTTCGTTTCCATTGCATCGAAACTAAACTGACGGTAATTCAAGCGAACGTGTTCGCAAACGTCTCTGCGGATGGAAGTTGAAACGGAAACAGCCAGCAGCAGAGAGATCCGAAAGGGAGATCTCGAACGCGAAACGAACGTGTCGCTGGCAAGGAACGAACGAACGAACGAACGAACGGATCGTTCGGGAGCAAAAAGAAACAAGTACCGTTACGAATTATGAATGAATCGCGAAACAGCATACGCGCGAGATGAATTATAAGCGCGACGGAAGTCGCTCGTTAAGGCGCGCTGCACCTGCGGATAGATGCGACGGAACGATAGCCGGCCAAAACTGGAAATAGGCTCGTCGACCTTTCCGTGATCGGATCTCGGAGGAATGGAATCGCGAAAATGAGACGTTCTTGCCGCCATCGGGGACACGGTCGTTTGATTATAGGCTGTCTCGTCGATGTGCTTCTTTTGTCAGGGCACGCTGGTTACACGCCGGTTGTTGTTTGAAAGAAGTTCAGACTACGTTCGTGAGAGATTATACGAATTATTTCGAGAGCGAACAATTTACACGTTAACGAGTTGCTATTTTAATTCTTTTCTGCATTTTAATATCTCTTCTCTTTGTGTCTTTTCGCAGAATTCGTCGATCAACGACAGTCATCGTGGATCTTGGAAACAAAAAGAAAAAGAAAAAGAAAAAGAAAAAAGACGGAGGATTCAGGCGGCGTTAGAATGCCTCGTGTCGTGTGAATGAAACAGTTGTTCTTTCGAACGTATATTAGAAAAAAAAAAAATAAAATAAAATAAAAGAACAGTGGAGAGAAACATGAAAATGGAAGTGAAACATACTTCGAAGACTATCGCCAGAGGATCGGCCCGTTTAATGGCCTAGAAGAGGTCATCGGGCCTCCGAGCTAGGCTAGAGAGTAAAGGAGGATCGCGACCATTCTGGTGGCAATGTCCAGGAAGTGGTGCTTCAACAGGACACAGGAGCACGTAGGAAAAAGGATCGCAGAGTAGTCTACAGATAGGCTACTATGACGGACTATCTGGATCCACATTTCGTCAGGGCTCTCTGCCGCGATCCAGAACGGCGAACGCTTCAAGTGAGTTGACGAAATTGCTCATGTAATCACAAGTAATATAGTACATACGTTAGAACAACTAATTTATCTGAAACGAAGGTTTGTAACAATTTATCCCAAACTTATTTTCCATGCCGTCCATTTTTCGGAGAAAACAAATTACTCACCCGCCCTCTGAAAATCAATTTCAATCACTTCTTGAACCACTTGCGCTGGCAACTGATTGCGGACCATAACGAGTGACCGAATCGTGTACAATAATCCCGTCGCTTTCTTTTTGATATCACTGGATAGAAATTATTGAGAAGTAATAAATTTATTATTTGTTTCGCGTGAAAAAACTGAGAAAATATTGCAATTTTAGGACAAAAAATTCTCGACGTGGCAAGAGGTTAATAAAAAAATTCAGCGACAGATTTGCGGTATTTCATTTGTCTATATTTTTACTTATAAATGTTTTGATGAAGCAGATGAAACATGCGATCAACGATTTTTCAAAATTTTCTTATCTTCTCCTCTTTCTTTGTTCTTTCATTGCCACCCTCCGTTGTTCCAAAGTCGCGTGTATTAATGGAAAGGAAGCAATTTTAATTTTCGAATCAATTAAACTTTTTAATCATCGACCGTTGTGTCGCTGAATCTCCAAATCTTTGACTTTTCGAATTCTCGTGTATCTATAATTAAAGAATTTCTCAATTTCTGTTTCGCGTTTAGTTAAATCTAACAAACTTGGCATCCGAACCGTAAGTGCATCATTCTTTGTCACACGATCGTCGTGCAACTGTGATCGTTAATCGAGCTGAACTTTCAACGGATGGTTTAAAGCATGAAAGTAAAATTGTCTTTGGTTACGTCTGACTTTCACCGTGCGCTTACTTTGCAAAACAAACAAGACACATGCGAAATCTCTCGAGCGATTTCCAACAAAAACGAGAAATTCTACTTTTACATTCATCTGAAGTTCCATAGTTCTTTTTTTTTTCTTTCTTTCTTCATTTCTTTCTTTCTATCAACTTCTTGCGAATAAAATCGAATTTCTCGTTTTTTTTCTTCTTTCTCAAAAATTTTACGTCCACGTAAATACAATTCTGTGCCAGTGAATATTTTACGAGTGAATATTCTTTGAAACGACGTATTGTGCACGTTTGTTGTCTCCATGATCCGTGATTTTACGCGCGAGCGTACAAAGACCACGCGTTCGTGACTACGTTTCATGGTGGTCGAGAAAGGTTAGAGGGCGTCGTCAATATCCACGGAACAGTCAGAGCTGCTCGAACTTTCCAAACGAATAATCAGCCGCTTCTTATCTTTGCATAATCGCGCTGGACTTGCGCGCGTATCCTGGCATCCTGGAATTTCGATAGAGAAAAATTCTTGCTCCGAGAGCTTCGCTTTCTCAATAACAATCAGGCGGTTCGAAGGTTAAAAGGCTTTCCGAATTTTTCGATAAGGATCGTCTGTTAAAACACGGGTAAACGAGATCGAACACTTTCACACTTCTTCCTAGTAACTGAACTTCACGAACATTTTAACGCAGGTATGTTCTTAAGAATTTTTATTTTCATCTGTTTTTTAGATTTATTTTTTATTTTATTTTCTACGTTTTTGAAAATTTTTATTTTCATTCTTCAAAATTTTCAATCGTATCGTGCCTTTTCTATGCCTGAAGCTATGGTTAAAGTTATTCCACGAAATCTGATTTTTTTCAAAAATTGGGATGATTCATAAAAATAAATATTCTACAAACTATTCGTTTGAAAATTCTAATGGAAGATGTATATATATTTGGTGTTCAGGTATTACAAATTTTTTTATAACGTTCAAAATGATCAAATGGTCAATGTTCTTCACGAGGATGTTCAAAATGGTCGAAAATTAGTCGGTAATTTCATAAATAGCAACTTTCTTTTTGTCCATTGGAGTCCATCTCGTGAATCATAATCTAATATTCAAGTTTCTTTCCGTGTCTGAACAATCGTACGATTGATTTATGATTTAACAAACGTCTATCGAAGCAAAAAAGTCCCTTGGCGAGTTAATCCGCAGAGAAAGTTGAAGATTCTGTCGCGTTGCTTCCGTGGCTTCATTTTTCTCAGAAGTAATATCGTTAAAACTTCTCTGTAGGATTCCTCGGTAGTGTCCTTTATCGGATAAACCTTTCCAGTATCGGAAAGAGATAAAGAATTTTCGGCGAAAAGGATTCTCGTGTTAAACGACACGAAAGAATTAATCAGTATTAAGGGCTCTCTGATTAGTTTCTCATTCAGAGAAACGAAGAAAGGCGAAACGAAGCTAGTATGAAACATTTGACAAATCTTCGCGTAGGAATTCAAACGAAATGAAAATCGCCCAAGTTTTCAGATAACTGTTTAATCTTCTCTCTGACTATATCATTGCTATACAGCAGATGTAGAAAGTATTGATGAATTTGAAATAATGTATCAATTAAACTTTCATCTGTTAACAATTCGCGAAGACTTTCACACTAGTTCTGCGTGTAAATTTTTCTTCTGTTGCGAGTTTTATGCCGATTTTTCAATGATAATTTTAAATAATGCGAAATTACAGCTAACCTGCTTCTCAACATTACTAATATGATTAACACTCGATTAGCCGACGATTAAAATTTCCATTCGAAACATTAAAATGAAAGAAACAGAATAAGTACAATGGAGTACACAAGCTCTTATCATGTACATTTTACGAAAAGTTATTGTTAATTAAATTAATAATTTTATTTAATATATATTATATTATATTATACATATAAATAATGTTAAATAATTATATTAAATTTAAATTTAAATATTATTATAAATTGTTAAATAAAAATAAATTATAGAATATTTAAATAATTAAAAAATTTCTAACGAAAATTATAAATTGGTCATTTTGACCATTAATGTATGTTAATCATCATTGAAAAGTAATTATACCATGTTTATGTTATGAACTTAAACTGTCAAGCATAAGAAATTCTCTTATATCAAGAGTGCTACAAGAAGAGTGCTGTGACATTTTCACATTTCGCTGAATTAATCAATTTTGCAAATTATGCAAACGACTGATATTTTCTTTTTTACGAACGCGTACTCTACGGAATACTCCAAATATTTACAGACTCATTTTTTTACAAAAAATTATTTAACGAACATTAATGATTTTAGGATTTGCTTAAAAATCATTAGTGTACGAATACTTTCTACCCCTTAACTGCCTTTGTTTCGCTTTGTTACACAATCTATAACGTTACGTTATATAAACGGTCTAATAGTTATGAACGGTAGCGTGTTTCGTGATATTCGAACGCGTTTTCCGCGACAGTCCTCTTTTTATCCCTTAACTGGCTCTGTCCCCCTTTTGTTCTATCGGGACTTGAACTAACTACCAATCGTACGTTTCTAATTCGAACGTCGAGCGGTTGATTGCGATCGGAAAAAGCTGGGGCTTTGTTCCATCGCGGTGTCCCGTTCTCATCGCGCGACGTATCAACGATCGAACAATTTTTGCAACGAAATGTCCTCTGTGTGTACGTGTGTTGCGAGTCGAGACGAAACAAAAAAAGAAAAAAAAAAGAGAGAACGAAAACGGGCGATGAGCCAATACAAGTCGTTACGTCGACAAAGGAGCAATCGAATTTAAACAGCTCTTTTGTATAATTTCCAATCGAGCGTGCGATACACGTTAGGGGAAAAAAAATAGCCGGCCAATTTGTTTCTCTCCCCGATTGTTAATTATGTTTCGTCCCTTTGCTCCCGAAATGCAGAGGAGTTTTTACACGACGAACGTGAATGCTGCGTCGCAAGGTATGGAGATCTTGCGACGTGGTAATTTTATGTTTGGAAATCAAGGTTCCGCGGATTATTTATCATCTTATACACCGTATTATACAATATAGTACGATATATATATATCATACTATAACGTAATAGCAACATTCCAAATCATATTATACTATGCTGTACATTTAACATATTACACAGTAATACAACAAATTATGCACTATTATAATTAATGATGCCATATTGTATCATATTACGACCTATTATACCATATTACATGGTTCTACATCATTCTAGTATCACAGCATATTACACATATTATTTCGTAGTATACAGTTCTATACCATACTATTACATATGTAACTATATTATACCACACTATACCGTATTCTACTATATAATACCATATTAATAACGTAATAACCATAGTATAACGAAATATACCGCGCAGCAGCATTCCAAACCATAATGTACTATGCTGTACATTTAGCATGTTACACAGTAATACAGCAAATTATGCACTATTATAATTAATTATGCCATATTGTATCATATTACGACCTTACACCACATTACATGGTTCTACATCATTCTATACGGTATCACAGCATATTATACAGTTCTATACCATACTACCCCATATGTAACTATATTATACCACATTATACGTACTACTTTCTACTATATAATACCATATTAATAACGTAATAACCATATTATAACGAAATATACCGCGCAGCAGCATTCCAAACCATAATGTACTATGCTGTACATTTAGCATGTTACACAGTAATACAGCAAATTATGCAATATTATAATTAATTATGCCATATTGTATCATATTACGCAGAGTCGAAAGTCTCTGTGTTTGTTCTCCACGCGAACACTTCACCACTTTCGAGCTAATGAAAAAGCTGCGGTGCTTTGTTACGCGCGACTTCCGGTCCTTTATCTGTCACGATTGTCTCTTTTTCTTCTCGCCGAATTTTTTTCGCACGAGGTGAAATTTCTCTTTTTCTTCGCAGAGCGTGTGCGAAAGTTTTCTGAAACAGGGGAAATTTGAAATCCTACCAATTCGATCGGAATTTTGTCGCGCGTTGTTCAGCCGTTTCGACTTCGCTCGTGAAATTTCGCTTTTGGAGGAATTTCTGGGAAATTTGGGACTTGGTGGAGCGCGTCGAGTGTTCTGTACATACGCACCGGTGTAAGTTTGCGGCAAGAATTTCGCTTTAAACAGGAAATGCCTTGAAAGCACCGGAAAACAGCGAGTGGCGATATTCTGTTTCCGTTTCGACCTGAACCACCTATCTTTCCTCGCGGAGTAAATTTGTCCGAGTAATCTCCATGGAGCGGAGCGGATTAAAATTCCTGGAACGTCTCTTCGACACTTTTGGTCTCTTTATCTCCGACTACGCCGAAATTTATCTTGAACGGTTGAAATATAATGTTGAGAAATTAGCTGTTCTCGGATGTTTAATCTCTTTCCCTCTGATCCTCCCTTTACCGTTCAACCGTAATTTTCGTTTAACCACTCGCGCTGGCAACCGATCGCGGACCATAACGAGTGACCAAACCGTACACAATAATTCGTCGCTTTCTTTCTGAACTCGTCGGTATACCACTAGATGGAAATTATTGAGAAGTAATAAATTTATTATTTGTTTTGCCTATTTCGTTTTACTTAAGTATACTTAAAACTGAGAAAATATTGCAATTTTGGGACAAAAAATTCTCGACGTGCGTCATTTCAGCGCAAGAGGTTAACTAGTTGCGCTGGCAACCGATTGCGGACCATAACGAGCGACCAAACCGTGTACAAAAATTCGTCGCTTTCTTTATCTTTGGAATTCGTCGGTATGATATCTGTCGAATCTTTGGCTTTTATTTCAGTAACTTAAAACGTATAATTGTATAAGAATAACGGAAAAAGTCTTTGGCATACTACACAGAAATAAAGGAAATAATTTAATACTTTTTTAACAATTAGCTCTGAACATATACTTAACTTTCTTCATCACACAAAGCTCAACAGCCGACCAACCTTTTTCTTCTCCATACACACACACGCGCTTCCTCTCATCACTCATGTCAATATATATAAAATTGTGCATGAATTACTATGTTATCCAACAATATCACTGGATAGTAATTATTGAAAAGTGATAAGTTTATTATTTGTTTTTGCCTGGATTATACTTAAATATACTTAAAACTGAAGAAATACTGCAATTTTGGGACAGAAAATTCTTGACGTGCATGGCAAGAGGTTAGAGAGATAGCTTTGAAAAATTACGCGCTCTTAAATATTTAACCATTTTCATCTAATTGTACAGGGTGTTGAACTCGTTGTTTGAGCGTTTGTTCCATTGCCATTTCTCATGACCGTTTGACAATTTTCGAAGATTTTAATCCCCCCCCCCCCTTGCACGTCAAAAATTGCAATCGCGAAATGAAATTTTCTGCCAAAGTGTCAGAAGGTTTTCCAAACTTCCAACAAAGTGCAACTCGTGTCTAACGTGTATTGAATCAAGACACAAACATTTGCTCGTTTAATTCTGAATGGCGTCTTGCCTTTTTACAGATTACATTCCGGAAACTTCAGATATGAAACTTCTAAAATCTACGGACCGTCTGATCGCAGTTTTAAACACAGCGAGATTAAAATTTACATGGAAACGTAAGGTCTCGAATATTTAATCGTCTTTCATTTGCGATCGCGTGACCGGCATTATCGATCGTCGCCGGCAGAGGCCAATTAAGTAGAATCTCCGAGTGACGGATTTTCACGGGGAAAAAAGAGAGGGGAGGAGAGAAAGAAAGAGAAAGAGAGAGAGAGAGAGAGAGAAGAAAAGAAGAAAAGGAAAGAAAAGAGAAATGGTCTAGTTCCGGACGTCACACTGGCTCTGTTCGTTATTTTCGTGCTAATTTGCGAACCACTGGAATCGCGGTGCCGAGCGTGGAATGGCGGCCACGTGCGCGTGCACCAATGCAAAGCCTCGGCTAAATAGGGAGACGTCGAAAATTCAGGGAAACGGCCGCGATTTCGAGCACAATGAGAGTCTCAGATATTGTGCGAGATATCGATCCAGCAGCCGTGGTGCTGGGCGGCAGTTTTAAACAAATAATGCCGCCTGTATACCGACGTCCTCGATCGGTGGGGTATAATTGACAGGTTTTTTTTTCTCTTTCTCTCTCTCTTTTTCTGTCCCGTTCTGTTTCCATATTCTCTCTCTCTCTCTCTCTCTCTCTCTCTCTCTCTCTCGTTTTTTTTCTCTGTTTTGTTACTTCGCGGAAACAGCGAGAACAAGCTTGCCGCGAGTCTTTGAAATTTCATTCTCGCGGAAACGATTGACGCGCGCGGGAGTTTCGCGTGCTCCTCCTCTCCTACTCTATAGGCTATATATAGACGCACGTCTCTCGTTAACAAAACTGTCCAACTTCATTATCTTTCCTCGTGCGTTTCGTTCCGTTCGATTGTAAACGCCATCGATCGCGTCTCGCGCCTAGAAGAACCGCGCGAACGTTTCCACCATTGTGGAATAAAATCACGAAAAACAATTAATTCCGAACAGTCGTTGACGAACGATCTGGTTAATGAAAATTTTGTGAAAAGCCAATGATAACAGCAAGCGAATATTCCCTTATCTGTATCGCTTTCTAACGGACGTTTGAAACGACAGTTGCTCTCTCTTGTAAGAAATATGCATCATCTATTAAAGCTATCATTATAAAAGTTTTACAAATAATCGTACAATTTTGTTAGTCTAACGCTGTATTTAGACTTTTGTTTTTTACAAAATGAAAAGTTCGTTTTTTGTTTAAAAAAGACATGGATATTCTTGTTAAAAGTCTTACAAATAGTTTACAAATAATAATTTTACAAATACAATTTACATTTAATAATAATTTTACAAATACAATTTGCATTTAATAATAATTTTGCAAATAGATTACAATTTACAAATAATAAAATACGGATATTCTTGTTAAAAGTTTTACAAATAATTTACAAATAATCTTACAATTTTGTTACTTTCACGCTGTATTTAGACTTTTGTTTTTTACCAAACGAAAAGTTTGTTTTTTGTTTAAAAAAAACACGGATGTTTTTGTTAAAATTAATATTAATTTCCGCTTGGACTGGAACGTAATTGTACGAATCTATTTATTTTAATTACCATTTAATTTATAATGACTCGTATATACGTAGAATATTTTGACACGATTGTTCCAGTGTTAATGAACATTCTCATTTGTTTCCTCATGTTAATAATTTCGTTAATCAACTAAAGTATACACGTTGTATACCCACCCGATTAACAAATTTTTGCATGATTGTTGCTCTTAATTTTGTCCAATCGATTACGTGTAACGACAAATAGAAATTATTTTTCGACAACGATAGGAAATCTTCGATTCTTTCAAATTCTTTTTAAAAAACTCCACATCGCACATAAATGCAGATCGTGCGACGAAGTGAAATTTACTTGGCTAATTGTAAGTTCTTTTTCGAAAACGCGTCGGTCTCGAATTTACAAGGGGTAAAAGGCTCGTCGAAATGTCAAAACACGTGTAAACGTGATCGTCGGAAGTTCGTTTTCATTTCGACCGATTGTCGAAAGCTTTTGTTTCGAGTTCGAGTATGTGCGCGCCGGATCATGGGACCGGGGTGGAAAAACAAACAGGAATATGGAATATATTATTTCAGTAACTGGTAACAAATATTTAGAAAGTCGAAGAGCTCGCCTTTATTCCTTTCAGTGGACAAAAAAAAAGGAAAAAAAGAAAAAAGAAAAACATGAATATTCCGGAGCGTGTGTACCAGCGATTAAAGGAACAAACGCGTCGCGTTTCAATTGTCCGTGGAACAATTCACTCGCGTTGATACATACACACGTGTGTACGTATCGTCTGAGAACGTTTTCTCCTATTTTCTTTCTTTTTCTTTTTCCAACATTATTCTATAAATCGAGTGTGCGATCGATGTTTCTCCTGAAAGGTATTAGTCGTGACAGCCGGTGGATGGATGAGTTTCGAATAATATACGAAGCTGTTTACTTACATTACCTATCGTTTACCTCGTGAACTCGATTTAAGGATATTCAGCTGGAAATTTTAAACGCTGAATAGTATTTCAACAGACGTATATCCTAGTGACGTGTTTTGCTTTGCACTTAATTTTGATTATCATTATCTTCGAAGAATTTACTTGAGAATGATTTTCAATGTGACATTATCGAATTTTCGGTTTATGATCGTGGGAGGTTAGGTTCGTATATAAAATTTTTGTAATTTCTTCGATTGCTTCTGTTCACGTGGAAATGATAATTGAAGAGAGTAGACAGACAATATAATTAATAATCTGATAAAACATTAGTCACGACAGCCAGTGGATATTTTTCATATTTATGTACATTTTTTTTTTTTTTTTTTAAATAGCAGTGTATAATTTTCTCTAAAGTTCCAACTCTTTCCCAGTTGTTTAGAAAATCAGGCAATAATCAGGGAAATTTGTCATAATCGCTCGCTGACAGTTGCATACCTGACGTTTCATAATGAGGCACGTAAAGTGGAATTCATACAGTATTCGTGAGAGATTTGAATAAATTATTCCGTGGAAAAAATAATTATTAGCGTAGAAAATAATCCGTCGACTCTTCGCGATGCATTTAAGTAATCATTAGAGCAATTTAACCAAACTTAATTTCCAACTATCGAGACCTTTCCTCGTTTCAAGTGGCGCTTGATTAAATGTTCCTTGATTCAGGCAAGGAAATCGTCCATTTGTCCCGTCGTGATTTTAGAGATCTACGGGTTGGTTAAATGGTCCAACATGTAAATCGTTTACGTTTGCTTTTGCGAAACTGCTGCTATTACGAAAATTTTAATTTGCAGGACGGAGGTAATTTTTGTTTAATTTTCCTCATAGACAGAGATACTTAATTCTTGATTAAATTATTTTAATTGTCAAATATTTATATTTATATATCTTGGAATGAATTCAGAGATCGAGAATTTTTGAACTGGGATCTATAGAACTCCCATGGGAATAAACAGAACTCTGCAGATATCAAATTTGCATTATTCTACGCTTGTAATTTTCAATTATAATATAATTGGAAATTATAAGCGTAGAATAATTTTTTTAAAGAAAATTTTAATGCAATATTGCGCATAGTATAGAAAAGTATGTAAAATACAGTGTTATTTATAACATTTAACACATCTTCTACCAAGGCTCTATTTTTTTTAGTTATATTCTCAAAGATGTAATTCTAAATCAAAATCCGCGGTTTTATAAAATTTGAAAATTATATAGCTATACATATTATATTATGTATGATTATAAATAGAAAATTATATAATATAATATAATTACAATATAATAAAAATCCGCGGTTTTATAAAGTTTGAAAATTATATAGCTATATATATTATATTATGTACAATTATAAGTAGAAAATTATATAATATATATAGCTATATAATTTTCAAACGTTATAAAACCGCGGATTTTTATTTAGAATTACATCTTTGAGAATATAATTAAAAAAAAATAGAACCTTGGTAGATGATTGTTTCATGTGTTAAATGTTATAAATAACACTGTGCAACTGTATTTTACATACTTTAATACTTTGCGCAATATTGCATTAAAATTTTCTTTTAAAAAAATGTATATTGAAATCTGCAATTTATTTGCAATTAAATAATTCGAAATCTCTGAGTCGCGCGATGACTGATGCAATTTTCGAACGTGTTGTTTATGCCGAATATTGCGTTACTCAATCATCTTGCGCACTTTCGCGACACGCGTGCGTATTAATTCAGATACGTACGTATATAATATAAAAACCACGACGAAGGATATTTCGTGATGATTGGTTGACACATTTGTGTTACGTAGAAAGTATATAAATAAAAGCAACGCCGCTACGCGCGAATCACGCGGATCGTGCCTCTTCCTCGATAAATCGTCCCGATCGTCCGAGAAAACCGAGGTCTAACTCGATCTCCTCCCGATCGTTGTTTTTTGAATGCTCGAACTCGCGCGTCACGTCCGCCATGTTACGAGGCAACTTTTTCCCAGTGGCAAAAACCACTTTCAACTTGGACTCGCGTTTTTCCTGTACGATATCGAACGCGAACCGAACGTCGAGATCGATATGGAAACCGATTGCATAGGGTGCGCTGTGCGTGCGTTTATACAGTCTCGAATGAATAAAAAAAAAGGAAACAGAATCGAGAGAGAATGGAGAAAAACCAACTGCCGTCGGCCAGATGGGACTCAACCCTAATCCATCTTCATACGGCGGACAACGCCGTTCCGTAATAGATAGAAATTTCGTTTCGCTGTTAGGACGATCCCGGAGGGTCGGAATAATTGATATTTACGTGGCAGCGCGGGCAGCCTTTCTCCTTTAAAAATCTTACGCGATCGGCGTCTCGTAACGGGGCATGTTCATGCGATCCGTACGCGAAGGTCGTCCGGTGTTCGCTCCACTTTTCGTACGAGCAAGGAAAAAAAAAAAGGCAGAAAGGAAGAAAGGAAGAAAGGGACGAACCAAGAAGGATCGAGAGAAAACTCGTGGTCAGAGAGGTGGAGGACTCGCGTTTCGGAGACCGACAGGCGCCGTGGAGAATCTCGATCCGCAATCTTCTCTCCATCGTTCAACACAGATGTTTACTCTTTGTCTCGCTCGTCATTATTTTCCCCTGTTTAGGACACTAGAACATTACCGAAATGATCAAAATGACCAATTTGTATAATAATAATTTCTGTTATTTTATGGATGTAAAACAGTACTTTTAGAGTACTGTACTGATACTTTATTGTGTTATAAATTTCTTTAAACGTTAATATAATGTTCAAATGACCGATTTAATTTAATTTTGACTTTGCGAATGTGAAACAGTGTATTTTTAGAGATTTATATGATTTTTCGTGAACTGTAGAAATAAAAGCTTGTGTACTTCATTGTGTATTACAAAGTTCTTTTAATGTGAATATAAGGTTCAATGGTCAGTTTTGTAATTTTGACTTTACAAATATGAGACAGTGTATTTTTGGAGATTTAAATGATCTTTCGTAAAATGTAAAAATAAAAGCTTGAAAGCTTGTGTACTTTATTGCATTATAAACTTCTTTAAAGTTCGTCAAATGATCAATTAATATAAAGTTCGTCAAATGATCAATTTAATTTAATTTTGACTTTACAAATGTGAAACAGTGTATTTTTAGAAATTTAAATGATTTTTCGTGAAATGTAGAAATGAAAGCTTCATTGTGTATTAAGTGAATATAAGGTTCGTCAAATGGCCAATTTTGTAATTTTGACTTTACAAATGTGAAACAGTATATTTTTAGACATTTAAATGACCTTTCGACGGAACTAATGAAGGCAGCGATATAGTTTCAAGTAAATCGCGAATAGTGGAAATTCCACGTTTGGAAATAAACCGAAATGGAAATTTCGTTTGTTTCAATTTTTACGTCGACACGGAAATATTCGATGCTCTTTCAATCTATTTTAGTCTATCAAATTCGCGGTTTTTCGCAGTTCTTGATTTGTTTGTTGCAACAGATTGCAACAAACGAATTCTTATATTTTTATCGCGACAATTTAAAAAAATGAATCGAAAGATTTCACGCGAAGCAATTTGCAGAGAAATGCAATTTGCTCTTTCGATCGATCGAGGAGAACGCGCGTGGTGTGTTTTCGTTTTTCAAGCGGTATCGATCGTGTCGCGAAGAATACCGCGAATGTTTCGAATTTTCGGAGTCCGAAAATTGCGCAGGCTTTGGCCCTTTAATTGATACCGTCGAATCGCCGAACTCGTGAAAAGTATTTCTATTAAATAACTCTTCGTTCTCGAACGTTCGAATCTCCGCTCGAGAAATTTGTCAAATTTTCGATTTTGCGAATGATTTACGATCGAGAATTTCACGCCGCGACTATTTCAATTTACAGTGAAGAAATCCAACTTACTCTTCAAATTCGCTGAAATTTCACGTCCCGCAAGAGGAATGGATTTTCAAAAACACGACTTTCAAAACACGCGACTGTCTAAAATCACTTTCCATTCTGAAATTTACGTACGTAGATGCTTGATGAAAGCGTAAGGCGTCGGGAAACGCATCTCGCGCAGCGGAGAACTTGCTTAACACTGGAACAATCGGCAATTAAATCATAAAATTTCCATCAGAGACTCATTCAAGTCAAAGAATTGGAGAAACTTTACAATGCAAATGAATTATATTTCACCGATAAATTATTTAAATCTCTAAAAACACGCTGCCTCACGTCTGTAAAATATCTAATGAAAATTATAAATTGGTAGAAAATTATAAATTATAAATTGGTACCACTTTGATAGTTCTAGTGTTGAAAGCAAGAGCATCAACACCCTTGGCCACGTATTATGCGAAGTTAATTTACGTTCTATAAAAAAAAAAAAAAGCTACTTCCATTCGCTAAATCGTACAAAAATAATCATTTTTCGAAATTCTGAAATGTAAACGTTAATCTCTTTACGTGTTATTTTCTTTATTCGCCAGAAATGAAATAAAATTACATGAAATTTCTTTGTTACAGCTAAAATGAAAAATTCGTCAAAATTTAATTAAATTTCTTTCGTTATATAACTGTTGTAACTTTGTTATAAAATTGAAATTAAAAATTCGTCCCTGAAGAGATCAAGTTCTACGCTCATAGAGACAAAGAGAGAGACTTGTACTTGAGCTAATGTCAATAGAAGAGGAACCAAATATTCTTCGTAAATTTGGCGTAAATATACCTATTCGCCAGAATTCTTCTATGCGGCACTTCCGTTTGTTCCGTACGAGCAAGGATAAACAGGGAGTAATGGCGTTACGATCGAATCACGCGGAAGTTTGCGCGTTAAACGTCAGAAGAGGAGAGCCCCGAGAATATTCCCAGTTCACCAATGGGGATGATCTGAGACTAACGATCTGAGAAGTTGGTTAAATTGCATGTTCGTTAAATTACGTTGGTGGAGGAGGATGCAGCCGCCCTCCTCCTCCGCCCTGATAAGACGCCACGTTAATCACGTAACATCGATTATCGCGAAAGTCGATGCGCGTTATGATGTACGTCGCGCGCGTTGCGGCTTTAATTGTCGCAAACGACCCAACCTTCTTCATCCATCGTTCAGCTACGTAACGTTGTTTAGCGTAATTTTGCGAGTCTCGAGCCGAACACGAATTGCGTTCGGTACCTTCGGAGAATTCGTGGAAAAATTCTTTTCGACTTCTTTGTCCCTTCGTTTTGACGAAGATATTGAAATCTTCAGATGGAAATTTGCAGTATTATCTGCAAACTTGTTGGTTACTTTTTTAAGTAATGATGGGTCTCTGTAATTTTACATATAAAATACAGCTATAAAGAAAATATATATATTTATATACACAGGGTGATCCACGTAATTTGCACACTTGAAATAACTTTTAAATTATGTGTCTAATGAAAAATTGTTTAATACAAAAGTTGTATGGCTTTAAGGGAGAATATAGCGTATCAATTTTTTATGTGTTTTGAGGGGTTTCGAAATTTTCGATATCATCTTAATTTCTTTTTAATTGGATCACATATGTTTTTCATCATAAATCGAAAGAATATTAAAGTCTCAGTAAAAAAAAGTATTAAACCACATTGGTATATTTTAGAATATATTTTAAATAAATCACTCTGTGTGTGTGTGTATATATATATATATTTAGTTATAGAATGTAATTATACATATATATCTATTTTTAAATTATTATGTGATATATATATATATATATTTGTAATTATTTAATTAATTTGGTCTTCTCCCCCCGATTATCTTTTCACAAGGATCTACTTGTTTTGATATAATGTACAATTTATTCTTCACTTTCAGATTACAGAAATCGAATACGTGTAACACGAACGAACTTATCAATCAGTCTAAACGTTAGTTGGATTGGAAAATTCATTTCCGAAATGACTAATTCTCACCTTGGTTGCTCGAACTTGAAAAGTTCATCGATGAAAGTTCCCCGGTTCTTTTCACGGAAAGTCGAGCCACTTTCTGCCTTCTCTGCTCATCTCGTCGGCAAATCAAGCGTGGAAATTGAATCCTTCGTCCCCCCCCCCCCCCCCCCGCATCGTCGTAATCCACGCTTCATCTGCCTCCGCGTTCAACTATTAAACAAGGAGTCGCGTCGAACGATTTCTGCATTTCGCCAGTTGTTGTTCGTCTGATAGTTTCAAAGACACCGGACAAGCCGGCTGGTAGTTTTATTTTTCGTTCGGTTTCGTCGCTTGTTTCTGAGAACAATGCACAGGTCCGACAATGCGCCTCGGCTATTACGCCCTCGCCGGAAGTACATTCAAGTATATTAACTTTTCGAGCGACTTTAATTACAACCTCCCCAGGTTGAATGCCAGCTCGTGGGAAACCTATTGCTGGCGAGCGTCGTTGGAATTATCTGGATTTTCGATGGAAATTTTTAGACACGAATTTTTTGTCACACGTGCGATAATTACACCAACTTCTCTATATATCTAAGCAGTGGATCGGTGATTTTGGGAAATTTAAAACGAAATGTAAGTCAATTTGTATAAATGTATGATACGGATGGTGTGACGTGTTCAACGATGGAAGAGTTTAATAAAAAAACTTGCTTCCGGGCACGTAGAGAAAGAAATATAATATCGGGGCAAACATGACCTGGCATGCGTGCGAATATAAAATTATCCGCTATATACGAGGGTTGAACTCCCGGCGACTGCCGTATAAAACTTGCACCAAGGAAATGAAAGCGCAGGGGACAGGAACAAGTTTATAATACGATAAAGAACAGGCAAGATCATTCAAATTTTTAAAAAAGTAATAATATAAATGTATAATAATATATATATATATATATATATATATATATATATATATATATATATATATATATATACACACAGAATGTTTCAATTCTACGTGAGAACGAGTCAAAAAGAAGGAATAAAATTTGATATCGAGTTTGAATATTTGTCAGTTATGTTTCAATTCGGCTAATTCCGCGAATAATCGACACGAAGATATATTCTAAACTATGCAAAAATGTAGAACGAAGTTTTTTTCGTGGCATCATTTTCAAGAAAATAGACTTTGAATATAATTCGTTGAAAGTTGCCTTAATAGTGTGCTGATAAATTTTCAAACTCAACTGTTTCGAAAACGAAGCATCTGACAGAAAAATTGTATTCCACATTCTTATATATATATATAGTTATATAATGGAATAGAATGTTTTGTTTTTAATATATATATATACAATAATATTGCAAATCTGTAATTGCTACGAAAAATTGAAAAAAAGGAAAGAAAAGAAAATGAATGATCGTATAATTAAAGTATCAAAAAGAAGAGGAAAAAAATCTTTTTTTTTTTTGAAGACAATAAAATCATTTTATTGAATTTGCTCGGCTGCGTCGACACGGTTAATAAACACTGTTCAGATGATCAATTTGGATAACGATAGCGCTGAGATCACTGTGTACGATAACAGGGCACATTAGGGTCGCATTAGAGGCAATTGCGTTGGCGCGAGCCTCGTTCGAGTTTGTAGATTGCGTCGCACTTACCATCGATACGTCGATCGTGAGCTGTTGTAGGTTCGAATACTACACTTCTCTACTACTTCTTCACAAGTACACTTGCTCGGGAACCTTACAAATACAACAATTCACGTTAGAAGAAGCTCCTCGCACTCAGCTATCGATTATAAAACGTTTCAAACTATTATGAGAATTGTTGGAATAAAAGAATACTCGTATGATATTTAAATTTTCAATCAAATTTAATTGCTATTTAAATTAAACGTACGTTTTGTTTTCTTTAATCTTAGAGATTGTTATCGTCTTATGATAAATGAGCTTATAAAAGTAGAAACCATTCTTGAAATTTAAATATTGAATATTGTTATTATTATTCAATTCGTCATCTTAAAAGTTGAATACTAATCGTGATTCTTTTCTGATTAATATTATTTATTTAATGACACAATGGAATTTATGATCTTATATTAAATAAAATTTGTTGTATTTCAGGATCTACAGATCATATATTATGGTCTACTGGGTCTGGAAGCGTTACGGCCGTGCAGAGATTCCATTCTTCGTGGGCTTTGCAAAATTGTACGATACGAAAGGCATCATGCAAATCACGTACTCTACTAGTAAGTGTATATATAAAATTTAATTCGTTTCACGTCGGGAGTATTTCCAGATTCAATACGATGCTGTGTGAGTTTAACGATCGTTTGAATTGCCGCTCGTTCTCGTTTCGCGGAATTATTTTGCACTTCTGTTATGAAAATAGTCCCTACTTTATCCGAAATGGAAGTTGTGGTAAAAATGTAGTAGAAAATTTCCTTATCGACGTACTTTCTATACTGGAAACTGTTTTATCGACACGTTCCTTTTTTACCACTGGACCTCTGCTGTGCCTAGTAGAGTGTCGTAAAAAGAGATTCTAGGTGTCACTAGACAATGCATATATTGTTTAGTTAGTTCCCGCGGTTTTAACGAACAGGTTGATGTTGTTTGTTAGTGAAAGGGAAACACATTTTACCTTGGTGGGAAAAGAATATAACGCAACAAGTATTTTCAAGTAAGTAGAACAAACGTTCCACTTATACATATTGACGTTATTCTGAGAGTAAGGTAAAGAATATAAAACGTTGTAACTGGTAATATGTATCTCAATGAACTTCAGTACTTGGTCATATGATCCCTTATATTTAATTTCGACAAGAATACATACAAACTTGTGTAAATATAGCTTTAATTCTTAATGCAATTGAACTTGCTCATTTAGTAAACTACTATTGTATATAATATACAATATAATTTTATCAAGTTGTATAATTTCATTGTATGAGAAGATTTTTTAATTTAACCAAGATGGCGGCGGCATTCATTTAATACTTTCATGGTACACTTGAATTAGTTCTAAGAGAGGCTGAAAACGAGTTCTATGAATAAATTTGTAGTTTATATAAGTTAATTGTTATTGTACGTCATAAACATTTTATCGATATATAATAACGCATAACTTCGCTGCGAGGAGTGTATTTTCGTCAGGAGCGAACGATGTACTTTACGATTATGAATAACTAGTTGATATTTTGTATTCGTAAAGTTAATTGTTAGTCGCCATTTTCTTAGTAACGGAGCCGCGAATTTCCGGTGTGTGTGGGGTCACCTGTAAAAAGCGGGATTTTCACGATTAACTGATGGTAATTGAAACTATTGAAATTAAATCTTCAATTGAAGTTGAAATATTAACTCGTTATCACAAAAAAAATCGTCTCACATCGCGTAATCATTTGACACACAAAATTTATATTTTCAATTTTGAATATAATTACGTACGTACAAGTTTCTTTGCAATGAGTTACGTGTAGATTAAAATATGTGCAGATATACAATGTCACTCAAAAATTCGGAGTAGATTGACATTTCGAAAAAAATATCATATCTTTATAGCGTTGAAATTTTAATCAATTCTATTTAAAAATTAAAATCGTAGTTTCAAATCTTTAAACGGGGCTGTACATATATATAAAAAAAAAAAAGTATAAATAAATTTCAGTAAATAAAATTCAGTGAGTTCAATTATTTTTTGTATACGTATTTTTTGTATCTTCAACATTTAAATGTGGTAAAAAAGTATTAATAGAATTCGAAATATTTCAGCACCGGCGAATTGGCCACAAGCTGGTACATACTACTCTCTGGCTCGGTGTTCATCGACGGTTCAATGTTTCTGCCTCGTTCAAGGTAAGAAAATCTCTCCACACCTTTTAATTTCTTGTCCAGTCTCTCTCAGGGTCCTCGTGCAATAACAGCACGTTTCTTCTTTACTTATTATTTATTGATAATCACGCGTAAAAAGAAATCGAAAAGCGGTCGATTTCGTGTCAAACAAATGGATCTCATTTATTCAAATGGCCCACGGTGCTGGTCGGTTTGCTTTAATTTCGCGTGAGATTTACATTGCAAATGCAAGACTCTCACAAGTCTCGGTAAACACGATAAATTCACGTGGCTATGTTGGATCGCACGGAGATCTCTGTTATTAAGCATTTGCAATTTCGTTTGTGGACATCGCCGTGTTTTTGCATGTGAAAATCACCTCGCAGATTCAATTAATCATTTGATTTACTAATTTAGAATGGCTTATGAAAATACTAGAATATTTTATTATACTTGTTGTTTTCTATCTTTTTCCTTAGATTAAATACTAATTAAACTTCAAATTAATATTGTATTCTGAGAAAGTTGCAAGTCCAGGATTATGATAACACGATAATTTTAACCATGCAATGATAAGATAATTTGAGTTACTACACGTGTATTTCACATAACCAAGTATGTTTTTTTCTGACTTTTGCCTCCTCTTGTTTTCAATATAATACCGATTCGTTCTACGGGAAGAAGCTGCCGAGATAGAAATCAATCGTGGGACGTAGATATGTATATTTATGGAGACATTGTATGTGCACTGGGTGTACAAAATATTCATATGATTGAATTTTTCGTTTCGTTTATATTAACAACTGTCTAAAACTTTTGTGGTATAAAAAAAAACACACTTGCGCAGGTTATGTTGAATATTTAGGTTATCGATGAATATTAACTTGGTTAATAATAATGTGCAGTTAATACTGTGCGATCATGACTTTCATCGATCAAATTTATACGTATATAACTCCATTTTTACGTTTTAATGGAAGAACTAGTTGATAACTGTAAGAAACGGGCCATCTGATAACACAGCAACGATATATCTCGATGACGAAACAGCGCATCTAAGAACGAAATACAACCAAAAAAAAAAAAAAATATAAAATGATGCAAGTTTCCAGTCATACAGAACCGATATAAAATATACGAGTGTGGTACTTTTCGAAAGAGGTTTTGCAACTTCACGATCATGGTGTATATCACACACCCGGAGCAGGCTCATAAATCGTTCTGTACCAGGGTTACGGTCGCAGTTTTCTCTCTTTGTGTCCCTCGAACCACGGAAATTCTCATTAATCGTGTAACCTCGTTTCTTCAAAGTATACGTGCGTCGGGACGTACGGCGCCAGCGAATGTGTTTGATAATCTACTTTTAATGTAATATAATCACCGCGGAAAGAAAAATGTCCTTTGCCTTCGATTCGTACAAACGCCAATTTTTGCTTGTTCTCGTTTCCTCTGAACAATCGACATCCAGACCATGTCGGATCAATTGAATGAAAGTTTTAATTTTTTTAATTTTTCACCGCGCTCTATCACAACATATGTATGTACATACATCAGTTCAGTCGTTCCTTCTTGCGTTTAACTTGTCCGATTCTCACGCGCGTTGGCATTGACACGCTCTCTTTCTTAGTCATTCTCCACCTTTAACATTTCGCGCTAGATTTCTTATTCCCGTTTACTTAGTCGCGATACTTTTGCAAAAGCGGTCGGTGCGAAGCCCACGTGCGGTTCGCGGCTCCTCCTTCACAGCTTCTGCTCTCCCTCAGAAGGATGTGAAACAGAGAAAAAAATTCGCCGTCTAACCGCGGGTGTGGCTACGTTTTAAGTACTTTCCGTGTCTCTCTGTACTCGCCGCCACTCTACCACCGTTTCTCTCTCTCTCTCTCTCTCTCTCTCTCTCTCTCTCTCTCTGTTTTCCCCGTTTCTCGTGCTCCTCTTTCATTACTCTTTGAGGCATTTCTATCTCCAATTTGTTCTTTTCTCTTCCTAGTTTCTGTACGTATGCGTGCACATGTACCTATCTTCTCTCTCTCTTCACACAGAATGTTTTTATTTTGATCTTCCTTTCTGTCTCCGATTTCCTTTTTCCACCTCTCTCTCTTTCCACGATAGAATATTTTTATTTTTGCCTTTTTTCCTCTCTCTTTACTCCTATTTCCTTTTTCCACCTCCTCTCTCTTTCCACGATAGAATATTTTTATTTTTATCCTTTTTTTCTTTTTGTGTATGTGTCTTTACTCCGATTTCCTATTTTCACCTTTCTCTCTCTCTCTCTCTCTCTCTCTCTCTCTCTCTCTCTCTCTCATTCTCTCTCTCTTTCCACGATAGAATATTTTTATTTTTACCTCTTTATTCCGATTTCCTATTTTCATCTCTCTCTCTTTCTCTCTTTTTCAACGACAGAATTTTTTCTTATTTTTATCTTTTTTTCTGTCTATTTACTCCAATTTTTTTCCTCTCTCTCTCTCTCTCTCTCTCTCTCTCTCTCTCTCTCTCTCTTCATCTATCATCTGTTCATCCTTCTTCCTTATTTCTCATGCACCGCGTTACTCGGTCTCGCGCCTATTCACTCGCTTGCTTTCTCACGCGTTGTCCGTCTCGCTCGCGCCAACGCCACCTCGCGTACGCTTCACTCACTCGGCATTCTTCCTAGTACGCTCTACTCGCTCGCTCCGTTTCTTTCATGGCGCTGCCGTCTTTCTCCGACTCGTGCGGTAAGCGCGCGCTCTCGCTCCGACTCGCGCAGCCCCGCCATCTCGTAATCGTGCCGAGAATTTACGAATTGAGCCGAGTCGAGTCGAGCAGCTTCGTCGGAGTGCGTCGGAGAAGGACAGAGATATAGGAAGAAGCACGCGCGAGAGAAGGACAGATAGACGAGTCGACGAACAGAGAGAGATTCTCTGGAGCGACAAGGACGGATATAGTGAGTAACGTGAAGTGTGCTAGAGCGAAAGAAGCAGCGAAAGGGAGAGAGAGAGAGAGAGAGAGAGAGAGAGAGAAAGACTTCGATCGCAGGGCCGTGACTAGGTATCGAAATATGTGGTTCTCTTAGAACGGAGATTCTTACTTCAGAAAGGGACACATTAAACACGAGAGCCTCTCTCAAAATTATTTGCTCCCTCGGAGCAAAGTTGTTCGCATTTCAGTGCGAAAGGCGAGTTTTCGAATGAAAATTGTTGTCTCTTCAATTACCAGTTTAATAACGCCCTTATGATTCAAAGTGATTAGATATTCATCACTTTGATTGTCTAATTCACTGTACAAGTTGATCTTTCCTTACAAATTTTAAGAAAACAATTCGACAACTAGCAAACATTGAAATACCCAAATACTCTTCAGATACGTTCGAAATTCTAGTCTCGATAAATCTAAAATACGTCTCTTTAAATTTGTCACTTTGTGCCATCATTTAAACAATAAAATAACACGGCGGCCGTTTAATCTTTCTAGAGAAATTTCTCGTTTAATTTGATAATCCGCGAAACACAGTTTCCAGTGTTTTTTGCCATGTTGCTACGATTTAGTCTTACTAGAGGCTACCGGATGGGCAATTTGACACTATCCATTTTTAAACTGTCCATCCCTGGCCTGACGTCTTACGGTTACAAATGAAACCGAAAACGAGCCCCCATCGATTTTTCACGCCGGGGGAACCGAGAACAACCCCCTCCGCCGTGGATTTGCTCGCGTGGCGGCGACGAGGCGACACGCCGGTGGCCACGAGGCACTCGGTACAACACTGAAAGCGTACAAGAGTGAAAGAAGGGGGTAGGGAGGGGGGGGGGGGGGGGGGGGGGAGGACCTCACCTACCGAGAGGGACTCCAGTCTTCTCGAGTGTATCGTGGTGGTTGTTGCGAGTGTTGCGATTAATACCGACTGAACCCCGCGAATCGCATTCCAATCCCGAGCGATTCCCATCCCTTCGGCGTTTCCACGGCGAGGTACACGCTACGCTGTACCGCACATGGACGTGTGGCGTGCGATCGGTGAAAATCGTTGAGGAGCGCGAAACGGGTAATCGCGCACCGCGTCAGAAAAGAAGAGGAGCAGATGAAAAGAGAGATTACGAAATTCCGACGAGGAAGAAAGTCGAAGAATCACGCAGCTTGTTAAAAAAAAAAAAAAAAAAAAAAAAAGAAAAAGAAAAAAATCGAAAATCGAAGATTTGCATCATTCGGGATGATTGTGTTCCACTTGGAATTGAGATTACCTACGAAACGATAAGATAGATGGAAAATTAGAAGAGGGAAAGAGAAAATTGCGTCTCTTTGATAGAATCACGGAAGATTCGACGGAAGGGAGAGCGGTAAAAATAAAATATAGTCAATTGTACGGAAGGGAGCTGCACCGAATCGGAGGAATTACACGTCGAAGTATCGAGGACACGAGAGAGCGTGTTTACGGAGTGTCTGGCCGATGGTCAGCAGTGCACGCGTGTGTCTCCCTCCCCCGGTGTCTGTCATCCGATGCAGCGTGTCTTAACGATCGATTTTCAGGATAAGAAGGAAAAGAGCGTGGCCTTTCCGGCACTGCACGTGCGCGCCACCCTCTCCCTCGCTCCTCTTTTTTCGCAGCACTCGACAGGCGTGAGTAAAACAACAGGGGCGAGCGCGCGTACCCTTGGACCTCCGAGTACGCGCACGTCGTAGCCGCAGTGGCTTGCTCGCACCTCGTCACTCTCTGACGCAATTCGCCCTCCCGCTGGGCGGAATCGTCGCGTCGAATTCTCGTGTCTGCGTGAAGATCGCCCACCACGGACACGTCCTTTGTGCGTCGAGTCGCTCCTTTTCCGAGGACCAACGAGACAGAGGCAAAATCTTTGGCATTTTTGGTAAAACGAATCGTTCAGTTCAGTCAACGCAATCATTTGACCGTCGGAGGGATCGTCGATCGTAGAAAGTGTCAAGTCGAAACAGATCTCTCGAGATCTTCGATAGATTCAAGCCTTCGTTTCATCTCCGAAGAGGATTATCTGCTAACGATACTCGCGCGTGAAAGATTCAAACAAACAAGGAGCTTTCGTAATTTCGTTACATCACTTTCGGTTCACCTCCGGTTCCAATGAATCGTGTCAACACACCGTGACGACCATCGACAGACTCTTTATGGAACAAACACTCCATCGAGGGGGGGGGAAAGAATCACTTCGTTCTCGCTTTTAAAATTCGTTTCATTGGTACTTGCGAAGGATCGAAGTAAACAAGCGGCAGATCCGTTTGATCCAGAGGATCACTCTCGTCAGTGAATCGTTTCAGCATCTCTTCGACTATCGACAGAAATATTCGGAAACAATTCCCACCAAGATTTCTCGCACCAAGATTCGTTCCCGTTTCTAAAGAACGTATCGATCACCAGCCACACTTGCCGTACCCAATTACAGAAAGTCAAAACAATCCGTCTTTGCATCAAAACTGGAGCAACGTTATCCACGTTATATATCGTATCGTCGCTCGATAATTCGATTCGGCAGGAAACGGCAGGAGAGTCGGACATTATAATCAGGTGGGCGCGTCTCGATCTTAACGAGGATTTCACCGCTGAAAAGCGGCGCGCGTAGATCATCGCCTGGAGCGAGGTTGGCATCGCGTGGAACTCGTTTCGCGTGGGGCACGAGACACGCATACCGAAATCGCATAGCAGCGGGGGACCAGTGACCCTTGTGCAGAGGAAAACCGGAGCCACGAGAGGCCGAGGAGCAGCCCAAGCGCATCCGAGTCTTTCGCTGACCGCTCTGCCTACTTACGAGCCTCCTCCATTCGACGATCATCCTTCGATTCTTTTATCTCTAGAAGGAAGGAAACTCTCTCTCTCTCTCTCTCTCTCTCTCTCTCTTTCGCGCTTCTCGTTTGTATTTTATATATACATATATATATATATACATGTAAAAGGCCACGTTGCCTTCGTGATAATTGCCTCGCTTTCACCCGAGAAGCTAGCTCCGACTCGAAGCGAGCGAACGAGCGCACAAGGTATTCCCGTAACAAATCTAATAATCGAGAGAGAGAGAGGGCCGCGTCGCACAAAGGGACCATTCGTTTGCGAGAAGGGAACGTGTCTCCGCTGTGTAGTCAACATTCCGTGGTTTCCCGCGAATCAGATCGCTCCTTCGTGGATAAAGTCGGTCGGTTTTTAACGAATAATCCTGTAAACAGTACGAGGAGGATCTTTGGAGGAAATTCGAGACACTGGAGTGGTGAAAGTGTGTGTTGGAGTGGTCGCGATACGTCGAACATCTTGAAAGATGATCGAGATTCAACAGTGAGGCGATTGTTGCGAGCAACGGTGGAAAGATTCGAGATTATGCGTTTCTTGTTACGGTTACGGCTCGCCGTTGAATATTCTCAGTGAGAAAATTCAATATTCAATCGTCGATATACGGGAGAATAATTTCGATCGATTCGATTTGATGTACAGAATATAAAAAGATCGTGGACCCTGTCTGAAAATCTCGTTCGTTGTCCGAATTTTCGTTGTTCATTTGGCAATTGACACGGAAGACAGAGGTTTAGAACAAGCGGATGATGTCGTCGGTGTGAAGGATCCGTTCTCAGCTGATCAGTGGTGGTCGCGTGACACTCCAGCGGTCTCGTTGGATCTCGTTTTAAAAACAAGGGAACAGCGAAGGGAAAAAGCCGGCAAACTGGATGCTCCGGACGGTGCCTCGCCCTCTGCGCCCCCGCCTGACATCACTGTCACCCAAGATGACCGGTGAGCAGCCTTTAATTTAACTTTTAACCACGCTCTTTATCTCGCCACGACGCGAGACGTTGATTGGCTGCCATCCGGTGTCGCTGCTCTGCCGCGTCTTCCCGTGGTTTTCTTCTTCCTTCTGTCCGGTGTTTCGCGCGTGTTTCAACTTTTTTCCAACGACCACGTTGTTAAGCGGGTATTCTGGCAATCCGGCTTGAAAAAGATCGACTTTTTTGGGGATTTTTTTTTTTTCCAAGGAAACAATGACACGTTTTATTGCACACAGATTTATTCATGCTTAAAGAGTATTTACAATTTTTTTTTTTTTTTTTAATGAAATTAATGAAAGTTGTGGAAATTATATAGCTTTAAGGTAAAGCATGTTTTTAAAAAACTGGTTCGAATGGCTGACGTGATTCCGGCCCACTTGGTTGTTTGAAACTAAAAAACCAGAATGCATCTTAATTAGTACAAATATGGCTATCGCATGAGCCACGGAAACAGCGATATTTCGAAAATTAAAACAGTGGCAACATTTTGAAGTTAAAATATCGATTTTTCTTGTGCTTTTCGTCTTTTGGGTGGTAAAAAAAAAAATAGGAAAAAACATCAGATTTTGAAATCCGTGGTTCATGCGATAAAAGTACATCCGGTGAAGATCTCCTCCAAATTTCAAGTCAATCGGTCAACTAAAACGCGAGATATCCCGTCAGCCAGTTTAAAAAATATGGATTTGAGAAAAACACATTTGAAGTTCTTGTTACCTGTTGCACAAAAATATTCATACTTACAATCAATCGAGCAGTACAAAAAATAAAATATTATAAAATGACAATATAAAAATAAATAATAATATTATAAAATAAAATATTTTTTGAGAAAAACACATTTGAAGTTTTTTTGAAAATATTCATATTTACATTGCGAGCAGTGCACCGTTTCCTTTAAACATCTATAACTTTGCTAAATTTACGAATTCAAACAAATCCTTTTACACAGACACTTTCGGAAGCATATACTTTGAGAAAATGTAAAAAAAAATTGATTTTTTTAAGCTGGATTACCAGAATACCTCCTTAATAAAATAATTGGGAGTTTGTCTGCTTTAATTCTCAAATTGCCTCTCTGTGTATAGATGTACAGTATTTTAATTCATTCTCTTAATTTCGTTACGATCTTCGTAACTCTATATCTCAATCGACTCTTTCGTACATTTTTTTTTTTTTTTTCACCGAATTTTATTACAAATGTAAGGTAATTACATTTTGAAATTGCGAAATGAATTAATTTAAATCGTATCGATCGGTCTCTCAGGCAACGAACTGGATTTTTTTTTCCACGAATCAATTACGACCTAACAACAAGCATCGTCTATTCAGTTTGTTAGGTCCATACATAAGAAACAGTTCGTAAAACAATAGTGCAAACTGTGTAGATACCGAGGCACTAATTGTGTTTTATGGTCATGCAAAGCTACAGATCGCAGCGTAGATTCTTACAAGATCATTCACATCCGTTCCCCCATAAATTATCATACATTTAAGAGTAACTTCCCGAAAGGAAACTAATCCAGCGTCGTACGTGTCTCGCAATCAGATCGACAGAGTCAGATCATTGTTTTCAAATAGACCATTATTTTTTTTTTTCTTTTTTTCTTCTTACAGTGTTTTATCGTTCGTTCGAACGAAAAAATATTTTAAGTCCGGTGATTTTCAATCACTACGATTATCTGTGTGGTACAATCATTATAGCTCGGATAACAGAAGGGACAAAGTCGTCGATGTTCATCCATAATTGTCGTGAAAATGTCAGAAATATTTTCGGTGCGGTAGATCAACTTGCCGCGTTAATTTCATGGTTGATGATATTTAGATGACCCATTTATCCAATATTTCAACACCCACATGCTTTTCCGTGCCACTTAAATCCCATTAGTTACTTGGTTCGTGAAAAATTTATTCAACAGCCAGCTGTGCACGATTTATACCAGATCGGTGGCCGATCGAAACAATTCGGAAGCTCTGCTGAAGCTTCAGCTCTTTGCCTTTGATCTCGTCTCGCTTCTGGTGATCACAACTCGAGCGCGCTCTCTACAAATTCTAAATAAATGATTACTTTAAATAAGGTCGCGCGCGCAGACGTGTAATTTACGGTCCCCTCGCCCCCCCCCCCCCCTGGTGAAATCCAGCAGTGGCAAATGTAATAACCGCGGCGGTGAGTGGCAGATTATTAAAGTGAAAAGTAATAACCGTGTCAAGTGGTAGGCTTTAATTTCGGAAAGAAGCGAGCGGCGAGGGTTAGGGAAACGCGAGCGAGAAACTTCTCGTTCGTGAACTGGTGCATAATGGCAGGAAAGCAAGAAGAAGAAGAAAGGAAGAAAGAAAGAAAGAAACCACCCCCTCGAATCGTTTTCCGTCCCCCGGCGAAAATATTTGCAAAGAAATCCTCGGGCGGTAATTAAGGCTCGTATTTCATCCGGATCAAAGTAAAAGTCGCTTTGAAAAACGTGTTACACAGTCTAAATCATCCCGAGTTTCGTGAATCGAACTTTTTTTCAGGTTATATTTCACTTTTTCCCCATCTTTTTTTTTTTTTTTTGTCATTTTAACATTGTTGCGTCGTGATATCTGCAGATGAATTGTTTATTTAGCATAACTTCCTGATGTTTAGTTATTTTCCACCAATCTATAGTTGATGTCCTGTCTATAGTAGAAAATTGTTACATCGTTGAAATAGCGAGTTTTTGAAATGTACGTACAGAATCTTTCAAATTTTTGTAATTCATCATGCGCGCAATCAAAATTCATGATAAATGTAGAAACTCTCTAGAGAATTTCACATCATTTTAAGCTAGTAATATTCACAGTCAACTTTAGAGAATTTAGAAGAGTCGACAATTTCATTGTTTGCACAATGAAAACAACAATCGGACAAAAATTCCTTAACATTTTTCCTTGACTTTAATTGGTTAGAAAAAATATTAATACAAATGAACAGACGAAAATGTCTATCGATGCTAGAACAATCGTACCAAAATATTCTTCGTACAGATCATTGTAATTTAAGTGCCAATTGACATAAATAATAGATTCATACAATTACGTTTCAAATCAATATCAATTTTGACAAGAGTATTCGTCTTTTTCGAGCACTTGTAAAAAAAACGAATGAATCTAAAGTCAATCACGTTGACAGATTGTTAATAATAGAATAGAGAAATAATAGAATTGTACAATTATTTATAACACTTAATACATATTTCTTACACGCAACCGTCATATCTTTAACATCTCGCCGGGAAAGCGTTAAAGATCTACCTCAAGCCTCAATCATCTTAGATATCTCGCCATATATCTGAGAAAACCTCCTCCGAGAGGAGGGAAAGTACGAGAGAATCGGAAGTAATTAAGCCGGAACGATGTGACTATACACACTTATACGCGACTCAACCTTGTACGAACGCGAAATGTGGTGCGATGCACGCGCACCCATTCATCAGAACAAACTGTAGAAAACAACGTGTGTGCGTCGAGGGGGGAATGGGGGGGAGGACGACGTGGTGGAATGCCGAGGCGTTCTCATGAATATTCAAAGATCGCATCGGGAGGCCTCGCGCGTGAAGCATCCGAGCCTCAATCAGTCTCGATCGTTTTCGAGCTCGCGCAATTGAGCTTTCGCAGGATTATCGATCTCGTCGAGAGTTGTTTTTCGGATTGTCACACGGGTGCGTGCACGTGACACGGCGTTGTCGATAATACGCATCACGTTCAATCATTGGCTGCCCCCACCGCCGACAAACACGCGAGTCAATCGCGTTACGAGGAGGAGATCCGCTTGAGAAGTCCAGTTCCAATGTCACGTGCGTCGTCGAACACCGAAATCGAGGAGACTAAGCTTTCCGTCTCGTTTCAGTGATTTGAAGATCTCCTAAATTATTATTCTAATTCATCCATTAGAATAATAATTTGAACTAAAATTTTAAAAAAATTATTCTTCAATTTAATATACTTGAAGAATTTAATAAAATTGAAGAAGAAATAATTATAATTATGTATATTAAATTTCTTAAGATAATAAAATGAAGTAAATAAATTATTATTATTAAATAGATTATGCAAATTAATTTAAGCATTAAAAATAAATTTTAAAATGTTAAATTAAAAAAAATTTTATTTTTCGGTGACCAAATTCATAATTTGTTCCAATTAATAATGATAATCCTAAAAATACCTTCACATACTATCTCCGGATGATCTCTCTTGCCTTATACGACTTTGCGAAGCGGGAAATTTTTTTCGAAATTTGCGACTTTCGAAACATCAGATTAGATAGATAGCTTTTCCTGAAACAGAGTTTTTTTTCTTCTTCTCTGTTCTACTATAAAATTTGTGGTTAGACGAAATTACGGATCGTTAAACTGCATGCATGATTTACGTATGCATTTATGCGAAATTTAATGATCAAGGCGTAGAAATTCAAGATTATATAAAGCATTGGAAACATATTTCTGAGCAACGTGACGGGTGCACAGTTGCACGTGTCTTTCAGTCACGTACATGTGTATTAAATTCGGAACGATCGCGAGAGATTAATTTCACGTTTCCGTTATTTTCGTCTCGCCGATGGGGGAATAGATTTTCCCCGCGTTTAACGCGTCGAGGCGGTCGTGTCAATTCAATTCGAGTTTTCCTTGCCCGTGTTACGTAAAAAGCAGTTTTCACTCTGTTCTGCTGACACTTTGATGCAACTGTTTCCAAAGGAAGCTTTTACATAAAAGATTCACGTAATTCTCGAAGAAGAGAACGGGGACTGATTGTGCAACGTATTACACGAGGCGACGCGAGCAATCGATCGCCGCTGCTCTGAAATTTTTTTGCCGATCTCGGGTTTACTGCCTCGTCGAGATCGCCACGACGTTTTTATCAAAATCTTTCCGTGAATCGAATAACAGTAGTACGTGGATTAACGAGACATATTTTGCCTTGTGAGATTTAAGGGAGTATTCCGCGTGTTTTTTTAACTCTGTTAGGGAACTTTTTGCAGAGAAACTGTTATACCTTTTACAGTGAAATCGACAAGGTTTATTTGTACGTATTTCAACGACGTTTTAAAATTTTTTGGGACAAAAAAAATCACTTTTAAAAAAGTTCGTCTCACAGTGTCCATAATTCCGGCCATTCTGCTTGTCGGAAATAAAAAAACGCGATTGTTCCTTAATTAATATGAGTTTGGCTGTAGCAGGTACCAAAACAAAAGAAAAAAGTGGCGATACTTTGAAGTTCAATCGATTTTTGCATGTTTTTATTAAACTTTGGAAGCCTAAAAAAATATAAAAAATAAAATTTTTTGGTTGATTCTGATAGGGGCTATAGTCACGCACGTACTAAATGTGTACTTAAAATTTTGAGTCAATTGGTCAAATAGATTTTGAGATATCATGGACACCGTTCTGAAAAACATAGTTTCCAGAAAAATGCCATTAAAGTTTAGTATTGCGGTAATAATGACGCGTCCTTCAAACGATAACTTCGTTAATTTTAGGAGTTCACATGTAAGGTTACAGAGATTTATTTTTGAAACAATGTCCTTTAAGAATATGCAAAAAAAAATCGCTTTTCTCCAAAGTTCACACTAGAATACCCCCTTAAACATTAACCTCTTGCGCTGGAACGACGTGCCACGCACGTCGAGAATTTTTTGTCCCAAATTGCAACATTTTCTCAGTTTTAAATATATTTAAATGTAACCCAGGCGAAACAAATGATAGGTCTATTATTTCTTAATAACTTCTATCCAGCGATATCGTATCGACGTTTTTAAAAGAAAAACGAAAGCGACAAATTATCGTACACGGCTCGGTCACTCGTTATGGTCCGCGAACCAGTTGCCAGCGCAAGATGTTAAGGTACAGAGTAAAACATACCAGTGTATCACGTATATTTAGAATAGAATTTGAAACAGGTACACACAGTTTTACATACTTTTATTTTCATCGTGTCAGATTAATCAATTAGTCACGAACACGATATGCAATAGCTTGAAGCGTCAGCTTCAACGTCAAAGCGTCCCCGTTTCATTTCCTCCAAAGAACAACGTCACACCCTCGCGTCACGTCAAACGAAGAACGACTTTTAATCGGACGAGCGTAACGCAAGGAAGAAAGAAAGCGAACGTGGGGATTTCCGAATTGCAAGGAGAAATTCGAGGAAGGCGGGGAGGGCCAATTCTATTTTCATTATTTCCACGTGGCATCCTCGATTTCCTATTCCGATAAAGGGTGGCCGCCACCCTGCCGAGGGTTGCCCCGCCGGTTTTTATAATTAAATTTCGCCCGGGGTTGGAAAAGTTGTACCCGTGGCGGACAGCGTACACCCTTGAGTGTGTTTCAACGTCAGCAATCCACTGTTGCTTTTGACTGCCTGTTTTAATGGCCACCAATCTATCGACCATTCCTTTGATAACGTTTATAGAATAACTTATCGATTTCCTATTGGTTCGCCGGAGCCGCCGAGTGTGTGTTTTACTTTATATCAACTCTGTTTCGTGGCGACTTAAAAAAAAGGAAAAGAAGAAGAAGAAGAAGAAGAAGAAGAAGAAGGTGAGAGAAAGATGGTAGAGTAAAAGGAATAAGAAGTTATTGTTAGTATTTTCATCTTTTTCTTCTTTTGCCATTTTATTCGAACGACGAATAAATTTTACCACGGAGTGGCAATTAATGTGAGCGATAAGGCCACTTCTGTTATTGTTTCTCCTCGTCGTTGTTGCGTTTAACGTTTGATATTAATTATGGTAATTAAGAAAATTTCTGCCAATTTTCAGACCATACTCAGGAAACGCAAGGAAACCGTGGTGCGGTGTTCGCTCGATAATAGGTTTTATTCAACGGAAAACACGTACACCGACTGTTTCTCGTAATCAAACGACTCCGTCGTGTATTTTCACCAGTAATTGCGTTTTTATTGTTGCGCAGCAACAGTCGAAGGGGAGTGCGGCATCGTTATTTGATATTCAGATGTTGTCGAGGAAAATTATTACTTTTATCAAATTAACTGTTTTTAATGTATTGAAGTATCTACCATTAACAATTAGCAGAAACGTGAATTTCAATTAAAAATACTTGGATAATAATCACGTAGTTATATAATATATTACAACGTGATAATCATAATGGTCGAACAAGAATCGCTGATACTTAAGTTTCTGAGAGAAAGTAAAAGAAAAAGTGAAAAAAATTCATAGGTGTTCAGTGTTTGGTTGGAAAATTGCTCTAATTGCACTGGTGCTTGTAAAAAAAGAAACGCGGAATTGAATGTTGAAGGCTGGTGGAAAAATCGAATGTCGTAACATAAAAATATCAGACGATTACTGCGAATGATTGGACAGAATTCTCTGTGTCACGAGAAACACAAAGAGTATACATCCATTCGTGAACGAGTTCGGAATGAGACACTCGATCATTTGTTTCGTAGCGACACGGTGGATCTCTCGTTCGTCGTACACGTGCTGTCGGATCCGAGAAAATGTTTCTCGCGTTGCGTAATCGCGTTCCATCGTGAACGCTTCAAAAGACGAAATATGTACATCGAGAAAACACTGTGCTCAGCGTGATGACGACGTTCTCGCACGCTGCACGCCAATGATTTTCAGCACACACCGTGTGCATACGTGTGCACGTATAGACGTTTTATAAAAATAAAAATTCAGTGACCTGAAACGATCGTCCTAAACGCAACAATATTTTCGCTTGCCATCTAAAATTGCAGTGTTGCAATTTTTTTTTTTTTTTTTTTGCGTTCCTAGTTCTTCGTCTCTTCGTCTCTCCACGGCTTGTGCAATAGTAAAATCACGATGTGAAACTATCCCCTCTTATATACATTACACTTTCTAATTAATGATCGAACATTTACCTTTACATTACTCTTTTGGCATCTCAATGTTAACGACTGATAATGTCGTCATTTCAAATGAATGGCGATAATGTAGTCTTACGTGATTTGAAACTTATTAATTGAATGATACCGATGATGTCGACATAGTCCTGTGTCTTTTCAAGATTGGCGCTCTTGCTAGCCGCGAGACTTACATAATTATCACATCATTTTCATTTGTCTAATAAATATATGAACATTCAATAAACAAGTGAACAACGATATTCCAATTGATATCGAATCTGAATATAATTAATATCAAGTTTGCAAAATGAACGTAATAATACTCGTATGGCGAGGAATTGATTATTCGTCGTTAATTCTTTTTATCAAAATTATCGTTTGTTTCGAATTTTTATCAAATTACGTATATTTCCTTTACCGTTCTTTTCCTTAATCGTTTGAAAGAAATCCTTACTATATGGAGGAAAGAGATAATTTTGTGAGTAACATTTACGTACACGCGTTTTCTGATTACGAATCCGATAATGACAGTGGCATAAGTAACAATGCTTCGATTCAAACTTATGGAATATCAGAATAATGAAAAGAAGAATCAAATAGTTTTACGAATATCGACGAGTAGTATTTTTTATATTCACTTATAAATAGCAGATCTTTGCGGTACTCAGCTACAAACTTTGGAAATTACATACTATTGTTTAGCCAATCGCTTTTTGCTAACGTGTCGAACCTACTCCCGTTGGAATCTTCAAAATCATCAAAAGTCACTCGTAACCAGAGAAATCAAGAACCAACCACAGGTCTCGACATAACAGACACTGTCGCTAAATCATTTACATAAGTCTAAATGAAAAATTTGAAGCGTAAAAGTACAATGCATTTGTAAAGTTACAGAGAGTTACAGAATTTATAAAAAACATATGCACAAATAACCATGGTCTAACCATTGAATATACGAAGATCGTATAAAACGAGCCCTGTAGAACGATCTACGGTGTCGCTGGCGAAAGTTGCGCCTTTAATTATCGGCCGCCCCTACGGCAATTACGCTTCGACGCTGGTGACCGGTCTTTCAGTCACCACGACGGCGTTGATAAAATTTTTTTTAATCGGCGGCGGCGAGAGGAGATGGGATGGCGAAGGGACGACTGGCACCGGTGTGACGCACCGGCTCAAGTCCAAGTCACCAATTTAGATTGCGATCTTCGGCATTACACTGATAAAACGATAGGGTTCCCTGGATTCTCTAATAATAGTCGCTCGCGTTGTCGATCACCGTGTATAAGAGGGTTCGTGGATACGAGAAGCGCCGCGTAAATGCGAAGGAGGGTTGTCGAGCGAGCCCTGTTTGCCGTCAGCACGTGCTGTTCCACACCCTATCGATCTCTAACTAAATTAAATGGCCGGCGTGTACACCATTGCTTAGACGTTGCACGGCGAGAAAAAGAAAAACTTTGCTGCAGAAAGCATTTGCTACGGATGAGATGCTTCGCCGATGTACGATCTCATCCTCGGATCGAGCAATAAAAATGTTGCAAATACTCCCGTGAAATTGTCGAGACGAAAAAGTCGATTGATCGATCGTTTTTTTTTTTTTTTTTTTTTTTTTTTTTTTTTTTTTTTTTTTTTTTTCGATCAATTACAATGCGACTTTTTCTAATTGTTTCGCGTTCTAGTGGATTCGAGATAGATATTAGATCATTCCGTAAGTTCGTTCCAGGCATTCATCTAAGGTGGACGACGATTCGAAATTTGAAAGTGAGTGAAGGGAGGAAACTATCGGCTTGAAAGTTTCAAATATGTGTGTATGTGTATATTTATTTCAGCATCTTTGGCCTTGAATTTGGTTTGGTTACATTGCTTTCTTTTAACATTGCACATTTCACATTGCATTTATCCTAAATTTTACGTGTAATGTTTTTGTATCCTATTCTGCTTTATCTTATACCATTATCTTAACGATGCTATTCTTTTGTTTAGAAAGTTTCAAATATTCAATTGTGTACAGGCATTTAAAGAAAATTGGAATATAATTCGAAACTGCTATGCTAATTCATCGAACGAAATCGCGTGTCTTTGCTCGCACATTGAAAATCGTTTGGGATGAAAAGTAGATTTTGTATAATAATCTCTGAAGAAAACGAAGGTCTACACTTTTCTGAAGTTTTATTTTCTGCTTAATGTTGTTTTTTTGTTTCTGGGTAATCGGACAATAAATTCAGACAAACATTGTGCTCAACTGAATAAACTAAGAGAAACATTATCAACAAAACGTAGGACTCGAAAATCACGAAAACGTGATTCTTCATCGAGATAATGTCAGGGTACGTGGCACAAAACGTATAAAAAAAATTACGTGAAATTGGGAAACTTTATATATGTATTTTCCAAATATTTCTCTCTCAGATCATCATCTATTTTTACTTTTTAGCTAGCAAAAGATATGACAATTTTGACGCTATAAAAAAAGACATAAGTAATTATTTCAATAAGAAATCAAAAAAATAAGGTATTACAGGTCTTTGTTAAGATGTGAAGAAATTAGAAGAGAAAGGTGGTACTTTCATAGCACTTTAAATTTTGCCACAGGTATTGTAAAAAACGGAATGGATGACTTGATACATTATACCTTCTCCATTGACCTTCACCCTCGACAAGAAACCCTAACTCTCTCATATGTCTTGATAGTTATGCATTTATGCATACAAAGTTATGAAAGCTATACATCCACATTTTGTAAGACTTCGTTTGTTTTCATTGAGAAGACTTTCTGTTGTCGCTGCCCTATCCTATTACACAGTCTACGTATTTATTTATTTATTAACACTGCAATCTTTGTATTCGTCTATTAATCTAAGCTATTATTTCATGAAATTTATGTACAAATTTCAACGAAAGTCATACATGCTACGTACACATTTTGTAAAACTTCTGTTTACCTGTAACTGTTCTATCCTGTTACATAATTCGCTTATTAATTTATACTGTCTTCCCATTGAAGTCTGTTCATCTAAACTTTTACATTTCATTTGCGAAATAACTCGTCGATCCATCTATGAAACAAATTGATAAATTAGAAAATAGATTAACAATTTATTTATGAAACAGTCTAACGTTAGTCACTATGAAACAGTCTAACGTCATCACTATCCGTTCTTCTTCCGTAAAAGCGCGCCAGACCAAATTACACCTTCTCCCCGCGTAAAACCGAGAAACACCGACCAATTCCTTCACGTACGCGAGCCTAAAGTGAGTTTCGATTTATAAATCCCGGCAGCGAGAAGCGCCGAGTCAAGCCAACTCCCAGCAGTTGCAGCATTCCAGCGAGTCTGGAAACGCGGAAAATACCGTTGCCAGGAAACGGCGTGGAGGTAAAGAAAGAAAGAAAGGAAGGAGAGTTCGCCGATTCCGCGAAGTCGCGTCGTAAAACGATCGAATCTCGAAAATTAGAAGCTTAGAAGAAATGGTTTCGACGAGCGGCGTGCACCGGCACGGAATGCACTCGATAGCCTTGGCTCGTAAGACGGGTTTCAGCGTGGTGCATTTCGCTGGATGCACGCCGGCCTAACGCACACCGCTACGTGCAGCGAAATCCTCATCGAGATGAACGAGCTCTGTCTATTCTATTTCCTTCTCTTTGTGTACACGCTGACTGAAAACCGAAATATTTCGAGATTTAGGTATTATACCCAGAGACTGAAATCGAAATATTGTGAGGTTTAGCTATTATACGGGTATTTGCTTCCATATTATCGTAATATAACCGCTATTTGGGAAATCGGTTTTAATACCGGTATAAGACGGTCATGCTGGTATTTTCATACGTATTTTATTGGTATTTGATGTCCACATCGGTGAAAAATACCGAAATATATACCGGTACGGATCGGTACCGCTTTACCGATGAAAACACATTTTTCATTTTCTACGTACAGTGACTCTTATTAATAATTCGGACATCGTGCTATTCAAAATATTGTTGTGGATTGCGATTGTTTGTAACAGTAAATTTGGATTAATTTTTCAATAATATAATAGAACATTCATTATAGTTTATGGTAACGTAAATTTTATTTATTTATTGCACGTACTTTTCTTAATGTCAAACAATAAACTGAACTATGTTGAAATGTAGCGTGGCAAAAATATTCGGACATTTGAGGAACTACAATATTTGAGCCTGAAAATTGTTAACATAAACAATAATTAATATTTTGTTAGGTAGCCGTTAACTTCAATAATATATGCCAGACGCTTAGGCATATTTCCAGTAATTTTTTTTCATTCTACGATTAATCGCTGTTTCAACTCCTCTTTCGATTTATTGACGTACGACAGTTAGTTATTTTTCACCGAGAAACAGGAAAAACGTATCGAGAAATCGGTCATCTTTTAAAATTAAGTAAGAGTATCGTGGCTGATATTGTATGGAGATACAACGATGAAATAGTATCAGAAATAATAAAGGATACGTGTATAAGCGTCATCAAATTTACTATCGGTAGCTGTATGAAAACATTTAATCATTGTTTCCTTCTCCTTTTCTATACATATTAATATTTTATTTACCGGTATTATACCGGAATACAGNCTACCGACCTAACATCGTTTTGATAGCATCATACCGGTATTCGCACCATTTCGGTTTCATCAAACGTAATCGAATAGTAACCTAAAAATACCGTTTTTTTTAACGGTATCCGTAATACTGATTCGATCTCTGTACACGAGTATACACAATTGTCTGGAAACTTTGGTCGATCTGTGCAAATTCTAAGGATACAGACGTGTCTATACTGAATCATCATGCTCAAAATAATTAGTTTACTTACTCAATGGGGATGACATATTACAGTACGCTGAGTAAAGTATCCTCAATTTCGTTATTAAACTTTTAGAGTTTCCTTCGTGATTTGATAAATTACAAAAGATTGAAAATTTGTTTCAAGTTTGCTCGATCGCTGTCATGCTGTAAATATAGATAATTTGTTTTATTGTTAAGTAGTAATTGAGACTAATCTTCGGTTAGTAATTTGTTAATAATTACAAATTTCATCGCGTTAAATCTTCGATGTTCATTCAAGTTACAATGTTGTAACATTTTTTTGATTTATCTTCATTGCGCATGTAAATATACTTTGATATTCTCGCAATATTCATTTAACGAAAGTATTGCGTATGGAGATATCAAATCCTGCAATTGTAATTTATTTCACAATCAGAATTTTAAAATATCACCGGTGAAGCAGTTATGGGTTAAACATAGAGTGTGTAGGTGAGAAATTAATTAATGAATCGAAAGAATCTTTTTTTATTTTTCCATTTATTGTATAGACTGATTCTAGCAACCGAGAAATATATCATATCCTATCATAAGTATCCAGCTACTTCTTTTCACAAATGATCGATTTTATAACAATATTTGTCTCATCGCAACATTATAATATTAATCACCAACGCGTTTTGACTTTTCCAAGTGACTTTGTTTCGCGACAGTAGGTCGAACTGTCGAAACACCGTCGTCTATGAATAATCCATGTCACGGGACTTGCTAGTCTCTGTCGAAAATTCGATTCCTAAAGTCGTCGTTGCAACGGTGGAATAAACTGCTTCTTCCTCCTTATCTTTTTCTTCTCGTTAATGGGCAGTTCGTTCTCTTTTCACGGAAATACCGCTAAAACGCTGTGCAATGGAGTTTGGCGAGAGGATAATGGAATTTTAAGCTGTCACAACCTTGACCTTCGTGTGTACAGTCTTCTTGCGACTGTCGAGGAACGTGTGGTGATTTTGGGATGCGAGAAACGAATAATGCAGTCGTTTGATGGCTTACAATTAGTTTAGAATTGGAAAAGTTGTGCTTGTTGTATGTTTGGAGATAACAATGATGTTGATGCTTTAATATATTCCTACTCGTTAATTACAGAACGTAGAGTACATTGTGAGTCGAGCTTGTAATAATCGAGATAAATAATTCTGATTCGCGCGAGTAAATGTAAGAAGTCGTTTGACAAATGAATTCAGAGTGATAAATTGAAATCGCCTGTTTCTTAATTGAATAAATTGAATTTTTAACAAACTAATTGTCTTGTTAGAGTCATTCTCTATCCTTTCGCAACACACGTAATCTGATTTGCAATTTTTATAATATTTTTCGCTTTATTAAACATCACTTTGTAAGAATAGTCACATTTTTTTTTAACTAGCTAGATGTTTACTAAAAATTCGATTAATATCTTCTAAAAATAATATTGCGGCGAAAATCATTATCCAGTAAAATTGAGACATCGTTTAACTAACATTTAATCTTCGTAACAATCTATCTTGTATTTGATCCAGTTGTAAACCATTCATCGCACAAATGCAAACATCATAACAGCGGAAAGTCACGTGAAATTTCGAACCAAGTACGGTTTACCCGCAATGCAGGAACAATCGCTGTTCGCATAAATCACAAGTGCTATTATACCATTGTAAAATCTATAGGGACAGCAATATCCGTGATTTCGCTGGACGTAATATATCGTTGCCAATTCGACTTCTCAATTTTTGATATCGTTTTCGAGATCAAGATTGCGGAGACTTGTTTCACAGAATTATAAATACGATGAAGAGCATAACTGTAACAATGGAAAATTGTCGATACAATTCAAACTGATACAACTTAGCAAAACTTGGTAAAAAAAAAAAGATTATATAATTTGGTCTTATGTAATTCACTTGGTGTTATTTTAAAGCATTTTAAAGACTCTAGTTTAGACAGTGAGTTTTTTTGAAGATGATTTTACATCGTGCAGCGTGTGTAAAAACATTAAAAAAATTTTGTTCTTGATTAAAACTTGATTTTTCGACGAAATGTTAGAATTTCTTGAATTATTTTTCATTTAACCCTCAATTCAATATTCAACGTTTGATAATTGCTGGAAAAAAAAATCACACAACAAGTTTCAAGGGGACGTTCCAATCTTCAAAGTGATGTCAAAATCTAGTTGTAAAAAATAATTGTTAACGAAATTTTACAATTTTCAAGAAAAAAGTATCCTCACATCGTGTAATCCTTCAAATTTGAGAGAGCGGCGAGGAAATTTCAATATAGTGGAGAGATCGATGCAATGGAGAGGGGTAGTAGTGCTAGCGATCAGTAAAGTGGGGGCAAGGGCTCGCGGGCCGCCAGTTAGCCACCTTTACGTGAACTAAACTCATCTTAAAAAAGAAATTCGCGAGCGTCTTCAAGTAGACTTAAAGCTTCAAACGAAAGCTAATGGATCGTTCGACGATCTTTCTTCCACGAGATCGTATCGAGTTAATATTGTCGACGATTTTTCATTGTGTTCGATACAGTTTTATAATCCTCGCGTGCACGTCGATTTTCACAAAGAGCATTTGAATGAAATTTCAAAGAAGAGCGGAACAGGCACGCGTGGCCGCGTTCGTTTCGATCCATCGACACGTGAATCTCGTTTTCGCGGTTGCGTCCGGCAGATATCATCCCGGGTTTCCATGCGGAACGCGTTCGAATGGAATTAGTTTGCTGCAATTTATTGCCAGCGGCGTTATCGCGGATGAACACGTGCCACTGTTATTAATATTTTCGGATAACGCGTGTCCTCCCCCTCCCCTTAGAATTCGGAGATAGAATTCGGATTCACGTTCGAAATTAGCGAATTCAGGATTCACGGTCTACACGCTCCAGTTTTCCAGTTATCCCGTTCCTGGCGCGCATAGTTTCGAAAGAGATGTTGATTCAACGCGTTCACCGTTGATTGGGTTTCTGTCTGCCTGCGGCGGAATTATTTCAGCGAATAATCTCTAATCCCATTGCGAAACTTGGCTCTCCCAGTTCATAGTAATTTTCGTCGTTTCGTCGAGAACGTGCTTCGCGCTTTTGTTGCAAGTTTCAGTTTCGTTGCTCGCGCAGTTTTATCGAAATTCTGACGATGATTATTATTTGATTAAAACGAGAGGGCGCGATCATAAAATTTTAGCGCAACTGTGAAGTTATGGATTTTTAATTAAAGTCGTAACATGGCTATTATATGAATTTTATGTATTAAATAATTCTCTGATGATTTATTATATTGTATTATACTGTAATGTAATTTAATTAATTATATTGTGTATTTTAATTTCAATTATATTATATATTATATATATTATATTATATATTATATATATTATATATTTCAATACATATTATTGATATTGATATATATATATTTTAAAATATATAATTTTATAGTCATGTTAAAATTTTACGTTAAAATATACAATTGTAACAAGGAATTCTACAACTAATGAAACGTACATTTTTGTATATAAAAAAATATATATTGTATATATATATAATTAAAATATTAAAATATAAAATATAATATATGTGTAATTAAAATATTAAAATATAAAATATAGAAGGTATATGTATATATACCTTTTATATTTTATATTTTAATATTTTAATTATATATATATATATATATATATATATATATATATATATATATATAATATTTTATATTTTAATATTTTAATATTTTATATTTTAATATGTACATATACCTCTCAAAAAATAAGAGTATGAGTACACGCACATAGGTTTTATAGCCATCGTGTGCACATACTTCTCGATTCGATCCACTCTGTGGTGGCCACGTGGTCGAGCGTCCTCGCGGTTTGCAAACACGCAAAACTACGAGTCCGCTCGCACGTGCCACGGATTAACAGATGCAAGATCTCGTCCGATATAACAGAGAGAGAGAAAGAAACGGCGGTTAAAAGGGGGTGGAATAAAAGTTGGCGAAGAAGAAGGGCGTCCGGTGTCCATTGTTCGGCGCGATCGCGCCATTACCGCGTCTATTATCTTTTCGGAGCGTGTGGAGGCTCGTTGCCAGAAGGCCCTCGCCGTCGTCAAATTCGATGAAATGTTTGCAGCTACTTAGATTCGTGCCCAGTGTGTGGCACCCTTTCGACGAAAGCGAGATTCCATTGTAGAAGTCTCGAGTGGCCTGCAACCAATTGCAAACATTCGTGGATACGCACCAACCAGAAGGATTACATTGTTCTCGGAGTGGCGCGCGCCTGTCCTCCTGTCCACCCTCTCCCCGTCTCGATGTTTCTTTGTCTTTTGCTTCACTGCTTTCTGGTTAATTCCTGAGGGATTTCACGTCGAAGGAGGAAGAACTTTCTCGTCTCTTCGGGTAAGACGAGTGTAGATAAGGTTGGAGTTACGTGTGCAACGCACGCTCGATGAAAAGTTGTCGATACTTGGCGAGAATGGCCCAGTTTGAAAGACGTTTCTACATCGGAGCAGTGAAAAAACATGAAAATCGTTTCTAAATTCGCTGTGAAATCTTTTTTCACAGCGAAGATTGAAGATTGAACGATTTCTTAAAATACTTGTTGTATAATGCCATTTGTTGCCATTTTCGGTGAATTTTGAATATGAGGGTAAACGACGAGCTGCTGGGATTTCTTGAATTTTTGTCCATTATTATTTTAACTATTATTTCTCTTCATAAAACTTGTTGTATAATTTTCTTCTTTCTTGCCATTTTCGGTGAATTTTGAACATGAAAGTTAAATGACGAGCTGTTGGGGTTTCTCGAATTTTTGTCCATTATTATTTTAGCTATTATTTCTCTTCATAAAACTTGCTGTATAATTTTCTTCTTTCTTGCCATTTTCGGTGAATTTTGAACATGAAAGTTAAATGACGAGCTGTTGGGGTTTCTCGAA